>NW_022170738.1:23006574-23027661 GCF_008802855.1 Photinus pyralis | reverse complement strand
AAATTGTCGTTAGACTCAATTTGTCTTGGTAGAATAGTGCGATGTTCTTCATCAAAATTTTCACTCGGGTGGTTTGTGTGAGAGTGACATCTAATCGGCTGAAAATGCTCTGCATAATCGCCACGTAAACCAACCAAAGATTCATCCGGACCCTGACTTCGTCGCTTAATTTCTTCTAGCAACTTCTCGTTGTAGTCTTGCGGCTGAAATTCTTCCCGCAGCAGTTTTGTCAGCCCAATCCCAATCAAAGACAGATGACCGGTAAGCCCTAAACTATAACAATGCTTTTCCTCTGAATAAATCAATTGCTGAATCAAAAAGCATTTCTAGTGACACATTTCTGGCAATACGTAGTTCATCTACCCGCTCTAGGAATGCACTTAGGGACATTGTATCAGACGGTTTCCCTGAGAACGTGATTCCCTATTTACAGACCGGACCGGAACCGGTTTGACATCTAATGACCAACAACTTTCAGAATTTTGTATTTTATTGTGTTTTGTTAGAATTAAGTTTTTTGTTTCGTTAGGAATATTTACACGGCGTCCGTTGCAGAGTCCGTTATTCGGACACGCAAATTTTTCTCCGAAAGTGATACACGCTATCGATTATTATGGTGTCACGCCAATATATAAAACCGCCCTGCACTAATTTTACTGAATCTTATCCCACTTCTGGGCGCGAATTAAAACACATACCCACGGTAATTTTCAGGTGTTCGATCTTACCGCGCTCGCGGCTCAACGCGAATTGCCTCAGACAAACCAACTTCCCACTATTATACTTTTTCTGGACGCAAACCTTTTTTACCAATCAGGTAACTGCGCACAACTACATTTACGGGCGCTCTTCCTCGAACGACCTAATTTCCACCGTAATTATTTGAAACTACACCCAGAGTTTTGGAAAGGCCCCAACTCTGACACCGCGAAGAAAAGGCTACACCTAGGGACACCACTTCCCTCTACAGAGGGAACCTAACATTCATAACTCCTGTCATAATAAAATTTAATCACCTGTCCTCCTGCACCACCTGAATCATTACACCACTCCTATATCGCCTACGGTTCTGTGATCTACACCATTCCTGGTGGTCTACTCCACGAAAATCCGAATTGATCAATCGTCAGGTATGTGTTTTATCATTCCCCACCCTGCCACATCTACAGGGCGAGATGATTCCCTCCTTATGTTAGCAATGAGGTTTAAATTTTTATTATTGGGCCGACATCACGCCTTATTCGAGTGGACAGGGTCATTCAGCGATTACACATACCGGGGTATTCGTAAATAGCAGACGCGTTGTCCCTTTGGAAACCTCCACAGCATTTTTGTACAAGTTTGCTTTCCAAAAATATTTGAGAAGACAATCTTAAAACTACAAATAATCTAATGTCAAACTCCGAAAAAATAAAAAAAATGTCATACAAAGAATCGAGCAAAGAATCTTAGAACCCGAGCCGCCCAGATGGTGTTCGCAATTTGGTTACTCTTGCTAGTATACCCAATTACCATTTTTAGTTTCTTTTTTTTTTTCATTATAGCGTTCACGCGTTTGTTAATACTCGCCAGAAACTGACGCCGTAACAATCACATTATGATTATATAAGGGGATCTGGTTAATATCACGTCTGCTTAAATAAAGCTATTAATTTAAAGATTAGTATTTATTGCACCCCGTCGAAAATACAAAAATATTTCCCAACTTTATTTTAAGAAATGAATGGATTCTACGTCGTATTGAAGTTAAACATTCGCCCATATGCGCTTTACAGGAGTAATTTATAAGCTACTTTTACATTTTTATTGCTCCAAATAAACTTAATCTGTTTTTCCAATAACCAAGCGAGCATTTCGAACGGGGAATAATTTATTCGCTTCTTTTGTCTAGATAAATGCGCATGTATTTGTTTACCTCTAGCGTATAATGGAATAATCGCATTATGTAACCTGAAACAATGGAATTACTCATTTAAACGCAACCTGTGGACAATGCCATCGCCACAGTTTGCCGCTTCTTTAATGAGTCACTATGAAAAATTTTACGCTTAAAAGTATGTTAGGAATTTCACATAATAATAAAGATTTGTCGGGAGTAAGTAACTTGCTAATAAACGAAGTAAACAAAAACATGGTGAGAAACTGGACTGGATTTTCTCAGCAAATCGCCTTTTAAGCAAAAGTGGTTCAAATTTAACCATAAACAAATTCATATATAACCTCATTATTGCTTCACTAATCTAAAAACTGTTTTATCTCTGTACAGTCGTGATATGCAAGTAGATAACGGCGGTCGTGTGCCAAGAAGTATTTACACGCAAACTTTTTTGGTTGGAAATTAATTTCTTGGTTTTTTTTGCAGATGAGCCAAGGATACGTTCCGGAGTTTGGGACGAAGCAATATGTGAGCGTCGAGTTGCGCCGCCGCCGCTCGCACATTCTAGAACACTTCAACATTCAATTTCGCAAAGGAGTTCTGAAGATAGCTGGTGTTCCGGATCAGACGCAGAACTGTCTTCGGAGGAGGAAAGTGACCGAAGTGCTGCCTCGAGCACTAGGTATTTTAATATTTCGTTTACTATCTTTTCAAAATTACACGTGTAAAGTCCAGCCTACCAATCGATTTGGCATGTTCTAGGTGAAGTTAGATATAAAGATACAGCAGTAAAATACAAAAATATGCATATGGACAGAAATATCTAATTTAGTATAATATTGATAAATGTAAGGCGCATGTTAAGTTAGCCCATTCTTTATAAAAGTTCTTTATAAAGTTCTTGATGTTAGAAAGAGTTTGCCCCCCCCCCCCCCCCTATTGCGTCAAAAGTAAGCTTTTTGTAGAGTTCTGAAAAACATCAATAGGTAGTTCTAAAGTTCTTGGTACCTAAGTCATTCTTTTAATGTTCCGAAAAATCGATGCAAGACCTCATAAAACTCAACCTTTCTTTAAATCAGGTATGCCCTATAACTTTATTATACGGAATGTTTTCGAAAATTTTACTGTAGTCTCGAGTTGACACGTCATATCAAAAAGTTAATTAGCGCATTTTCGAAAATATATAGGGTAAATATTGCGGGGCGTTTTGTTTGTCAGTGTCAATCAGTCCAATTCTGTAACTTTAAATAACCCTAGCAACTTTCTAATAGCAAAGATCATACTACACTGATCTTTGCTAATAGTGAAGGTAATTGCTAAATGAACAACATTTGTTAAAAGTGGTATTCTGTACTGACAAACTTAGCAATGTTGTCTAAAATTTTAACAATTCAATTGCTTGACTCTAGCAATAGGTAAAGTGCTGTTGTTAAGCCTCAACAAAGTGAATTTCACCCGTTTAAATATGGCAGGGGGATGCTTTGAATACGAATTTTTAAACGCTGGTTGAAGATTCAATTCTTCCCATAATTCATCTAGTTTTTTAATATCGTTTGGAGCAGTTTTTTCATGAACTAACATGGCATTTTTAGCGCATTTCCCAACGAAGTAGAGTGCGCTACTGCAGACATTTTCTCTGTCCGTCTGTCCGAGGTCTTAACTACTCCTACAGTTTTCAAGATATTTAGTTCGTTCATTTTGCATTCGGTAGCGTATAGCTCTGGCACCTGAGCATGTCCATTAACCTAGCAGAGCAAGGTCAGCAGAACACAATCAAACATATTGCATAATTAGGTGCTAATTAAGTGCCCTATTCTCCGAATTAAATGCTCCTTTTTTTTTAATTATTACATGTTCTGCCATGTTCATATGAACTCACCAGAGCAATACCTTAAAAACCCAAGAAAATGAAAAGTGAACTAACTATAATTAGGTACTAATTAAGTGTCCTATTTCCGAATTAAATGCTCCTTTTTTTTAAATTATGAACTTGTCAGAACATGTTAATATAAAAAAAGCAAAATTTAATTCGGGGATACGGCACCTAATTATAGTTAGTTCACTTTTCATTTTCATGGGTTTTAAAGGTAGTGTTCTGCTGAGTTCATATGAACCTGGCAAAACATGTAATAATTTAAAAAAAAGGAGCATTTAATTCGATAATAGGGCACTTAATTAGCACCTAATTATACAATATGTTTGATTGTGTTCTGCTGACCTTGCTCTGCTAGGTTCAAGGACATCACCTGAGCCAAGGAGAATCTCGACGATTAAACTACGCAATGTCAACTTTCCTATTTATAGATATTTTTTGAAATTTTAATCATAGATGTCTCTAGTAAAGATAGACATATCGCATATTGTAAACATCAGATGTGCTCATTCGCAAAATGCGCAACTGTCAAATTTCTTATTTATAGAGATATTTTTTTGAAATTTTTATAACAGATGCTTCTAGGAAGATAACCGAGCAGTTGAACCAAGAAAAATCTTGACAATTATACTCCGCATGCGCGTTATGTCCGTTTTGTGACCTTTTGGGAACTACTGATCAATTCATGGAAAATCCGCTAGTTACTCGTCTTAGGGCGAAAACCTTAGAAATGGGAACTGATAGAGAACCAGAACCCTAGTTTTCTTGTTCTTTTCGGTTTTTTACGTTTCCTAACAGGTTATTCTCGGGTTATTCGAAGTTGCTAGACGCGCCGGCAAACACGTTCTGAAAATTGATACAATATTACTCTATGATTGCCATCGGTGAATTATAAATTTTTAATAAGGTGTCGAAATTGAAGGCATTACGAGTGACGGTGGCGGTCATTTAGCCAGTACTGTGATAAAAGGGGCGAGGTTTTAGAAAATAAAAATAAAAAACAATACTCCATATATTTATACTTTTTCTGTTTTTTTATTAATAAATCAAGTTTAAATACATATTTCCCTCTTCCTCCTTTATTCCCCTTGTTGTAAATTAGCTCCCTACACTGACGATACGGGACGTTTTGGTATTTGTGACTGTTTACTACTTTTTCCCACCTATTAATTAACATATCACGTTGTTAATAATGATTTTTTTTTATTGCCATACTTTCTAAAAGACTAGAACCGTTATGGACCGAAAAAATGATCAGTACCGAACCGTTTTTTTAGAACCCAAAAGCGAACCGGAACCGTTATAAATATTTCCGCTTAAATATAAACAGAACCGGAACCGATATTTCATTTGGGTCCGGGTCCCTGGGATTAATGCGTTTAATTTTAGATCCAGTGACAACACTCTGTTACTATAACCAAAGAGTAACCATTCTTTGCTATAACTTCTCACTAGTTGGTAGCAATTTGACAAAGTGTAGGAATATTAGCAATATTGCTCAAGTTGGTAGTTATAGAATGACAAATTTATTATGATTGCTCATAATATTGCTAGAATGTTGTGTGAGCAATCTTGCTATAGTTGTAAGATTGCAAACTCGTTAGTTACAGAATTGGACTGAATATCGTAATCAAATCTTCACATCGATGAATTGTTGGAAAGGATCCAAAATGAGAGTTACTAGTTCTGGAACGCCCCCCAATATTTTTAAAACGAGTTCTTTTCCCGTTATGGAGTTCTGTGGTAAACCTTATGATATAAAGGCTTTTTCCTATTCGAAGTGCTAAAAGAATACTTAGGGGTCATTTTTCGGGTAAAATTTGTCAATGTTGATTCATTATTTTTGCTGTAAAATGTACATTTTAGTAAACTATAGTCAAATTGGAAGATTTTATTTCGGGACATTGTGACAAGGTCTTTTGCAAGGATGTTTTGCGGAACTATATTAGTGGTATCAGGAACTTTAGAACTATTGATGATGTTTTCAGACTCTACAACAAAGTTTACCTTCGACTCATTGGGCGGGAGTGCCCCCCCCCCCGGACTTTGTCTAAGATTTATCAAGAGAAAAAGAAAAAATAAGCTATGTTGCCATTAAAAAAAATTCAAGATGGCGGTCACATTAAAAAAACATGTCTTTTTTCCTTCTTTAAAAGCGACCCTGTATATATACCGACAGATACGTCTGATCCATATCATTCATGTTCCCTTTGAGAGTGCCATCTTTTGACACCCCGTTTTCAGGATCTGAAGTTTTGACTCTATCGACGGGTACGTAAAATAAACTGACTCAAGCTAAGCATTTCGCTAGCTACTATTAAATAAATTTTGATTTTCAAATAATGTTTTCGCCAAAATTATTATGCCAATGTAAAAATTTGAGCATAAATATTTGATACGGAGAATGGACCTTGCTTTTTCTGAAATGGTTAAATTTCTCGCTTTCTGCACAAGACTACTTGATTGCAGACAGTAAAGAAAAATCGAAATAGGTATCGAAGATTTCAGTAACATCCCAAATTCTAGTACTAAAGTCGTACGCTCCCTACCAAGTGTCCATGTGTTTTTAGTTTCTGGGCTAACAAAAATCTATCGAAAAAAATGTAAATTTTCATCTCTCACGGTTAACGCAAACTTTCTTTTTAGGGCAAATGGCCAACTCCGCAACACTTTAAATAAGGCTCGTACTTTATGTGATAAATGGAGAAGCAGTGGAGGAGTAGGTAGTAATAATCGCTTATCATTAGACGGAACGTTAACAGGAGATGCTTTACCGCCAAATTCCATTAACCAAGGGCGGCTGTCGAGGTGGTTTTCGATCAGGAGAGGTTCGGCGCATCAGTACGACATTGAAAACACGGATGGCCCGAAACAATCTACGAATCAGAATAAGATGCCGTTACTGCCGGAGGTGGAAGAAGAAGCGTTTCCGAATTGTACATTTCAACAGAGACGGCAACTGCCGCCCACATTACCTCCCCCGCCCATTAACCTAACGCAGCAACAAATCAAACGAAGAATGATTGTGGCGGCTATTGTACACAGCGAAAACTCTTATGTGGCAACTCTTCAACGACTCGTTAACGTGAGTACTTCTGGTTTTAGTTCGTGGTTTATCCCATGCCCTTGTAGGACTACAAAAAACCACTTGAAGAAAGTGTACCCCCCATTCTGAGCGGTTCCAAAATCATTACACTCTTCCATAGGCTACCCGAGATTCTACAGTGCCATACGTTATTTCGCATAGCATTGGCCGAGAGCGTTCGAAATTGGGATAGGGACGAAAAAATTGGAGACGTGTTCGTCGCGTCGTTTTCAAAAGCAATCGTTTTAGATATTTACTCGGGATTTATTAATAACTTCTCTATTGCTATGGACGTGGCCAAAATGGAAGCGAAACGAAAATCGGCCTTAGCCGACTTCCTTAAGGTAACCTTCATATTATGTTTGCATTTTTAACAGCTCTATTTTTAGGTCAAGCAGATCAGTTCCCATGATCGCTTATCGTTTTTTGGGTTAATGGTTAAGCCGGTTCAACGATTTCCACAGTTCATTCTATTCCTTCAGGTGAGTTCGGTTCGATATTCGATTAGATATTAAATGTGATTGTGTGTGTAATTTAACCCACCAATCATGGGCAATTTCCTTTTAATAATATTCGTATTTGTAGTGAAAGAAATCGATATTTAAATTATCACATTGCTCTCGTTTATTTTTCAACAAAATTATGGAAACACCCTGTACGCAAGTTGTTTATTTTTATTCTCGGTAAGAGAAGGGTATAGCACCTAAATCGATTTTATAAATTGTGGAATTCTGTTAGAAGAAATTACATTGTTTTTTGCCGCCCTGTATTTGCCACAATGAACGAAATTATTCCAGATTTGTATAAGGGTTTTGCCTTATATCTTGATATAATTGTTATTTTTTCTGTTTTCATTTGGTTGCGAGGGAAAGCTAGCGACTGCGACTATAAACTGGCGAAATTTAGTGACCTATAACACTTTTTTCTACTCCGGGCACGTCGGTAGTTCAAGAAACATATCTCAGTTTCGAAACTTTTTCCAATTACCATACTTTACGAGTACGCGTGGAAAATAGCAGATATTGTTTCGATTTTAAATGTTATCTCTTACTTGCCCCTTCTAAAGTCAATAAAATTTGAGGAAACAATAATCAAAAGCTATAAATTAAATGTTTACATTATGTCTATAACGATTGTTATTATAATTATTATAATTGGTTCACCAACTTCTCGCACTTTATTAACATCAAGCAATGAATCACTCCTACGCATAGCTTTCATGGAAAACAAAACCGCGAATTCCCCACGGACGGTAGTAGTTAATATTTTGCATTGCATTATCGGTGAGCTGCACCTCTGTACGATTCTGTTACATATTAATTCCAAAAGGAATCCTAGACACCAATGCCCGTGCACCCTGTATAGTCATCATAAGTGTACTTTCATCATCTTGAAACTGGTAATCGTCTTCAACCAGATCAAAGAGAAAGCTGGGGAAGCACATTCAATTCGTGAAAATGATCCAACAAACAAACATCTGAATGGAATTGTTTACCGCACAGAAGCGCTAAATTCGCAAAGGTAGATGGGGATGGTCGACAGATTCCTCACCGACGCAGTCACAAGAAGAATACTGAAAACTTGATGCACGTCTTTTGGCGGAGTAACAGTGCGATAAGGGCCGCAAACTGACGCAACAGACACCGAGGATGAATATGAGATTTACCCAAGTTTGAAGACGGTTGTTGTTTCGTATACCTACCAATCTGAGTGAGAGAGTAACACAAACGTAACCGAAGTCGTATCACCGTACGCAGAACACGGAGAATCTTCCAGGATACCGAATGGAACAGCTATATCTACAACTACATGATCCACTATATACACACCAGACCGTATCGACATATGGCTACCAATCCTGTTGACCAAGCAGCAGGATCAAGTGGGATGTGAACTACTGCGTCACCGTGCCAAAGAAGTACGACCCACTGCACAGGCCCACACCACCACCACCAGCACAGTACACAGAACATCAGCAACTACATCCTGCCACACACAATCCTCCCACTCCACCACTTACACTAAACGAACGCGTACCATATCCAACTCTTCTTCCGGTTCCGCCATGTCTCACCACTCAATAAACCAAACAACTACTTACCGCTATTGCATTCGCAATATTCCCAACGCCATCACCTCCCAAAAGCAACTCCACAACTACATCCTCACCTTTAACCTCCCTCTTACAAACCTAAAATACAACCACAACCATACAGCCCTAATTGAAACCAAACTCCCTGTTGCTTTCGACCTCTCCAAAAAAACTCCAACACCTATTCGGCGATCCCAACGTATCCTTCACCCAACTGTCCGGTCCCAAACCCCAAACCCACACCCCTAAACCACCATCTTTCTCCTGTGCCATCCGCAATGTCGACCGAAACATCACGGAATCCGAAATCCTACAATCCATTAATCTCCCTAGAATTACCCGCGCTCTGCGCATCATCTCCCGAGCGACTAACCTCCCCACCACCTTTGTACGTATCATTACCACTAGCAAATCCACCCTAGAACACCTCCTCCAACACGGTGTCTGCATGGTCAGCAGACACTACCCTTGTGAACCATCCCACATTCCAGACCCTACTCCTAAGTACTGCTCCTTATGCACCAAAATGGCCACTTCTCCTCCGAATGCACTACCCGCCTCCAAATCTGTCCCTCCACAAACCCAACATGTGTAAACCCGACACCCAACCCAAGTGCAACAACTGCTCCGGACCCCACCCCCCCTATTCCTTTGAATGCACCAAACGTAAAGAAATCCCCAGCACTCCCGCCGAAGCAGCTCCACCCAAACCCGCCCACACCCAGTCCGTCTCCTCCGAATCCTCCTCACTTCCAGAAACAGCCTATTACCTACGCCAAACCGACTTCTTACGAACCATAGCCCTTACCTTCATCCATCTTTTCCCCGACCGCAGTTCGGAGGTCATCCATGCAATCGACCAAGCGTGCCAAGCATTCCTTAACCGAAGAACCTGAGCATCCTTCTCCGGAAACGTGGTAGCGTTTTCCACACCCTACATGGTGATTTCTTAATTCCGTAATCATAGATTTCGTCGTCGGTACCGTTAACTCCGGTGGCGTACGCCGCAAACGCCTCCTCATAAAAAACCTGCACTCCGACCAAATACAGATCCTCTCAATAACTGGAACCAAACTAACTTCCAAAACTGATCGCTGATCAGAATGGGCGTCTCTGTATCTCTCCAAGACAGTAAGGACGTCATGTTTTAATAGTCCGATGGTGATTCTCTTGAAATTGTATGATCCACAGGCTAAACGCCCTGAAAGTCAAATGAGATACTACCGTGCGTGCATGTGGGAGGTTGTTGGGTTGGCGGAGGAGTTCGAGGGGAGGGTAATTGTGATGGTTGTGCTGAGGAGGAATGAGTTGTTGGGTTTTCGATTTTGGTGGTTTTTGTTGTGGGGGATTCGGTGGACGAGGAGCGGGTTTTTTGGTCCCGAAGGACGAGGTGCAGAACAGCCGGGGCGAACCATGGAAAAATTCTGTGTAATGATGAGTAATGGCCGGGGTGCAGAAACACCCCGAGGGTGTAATGGGTGGTAAAAACGGCTAATCAAGGGATAGGTTACGAGAGCGGAAATTAAAAAAAATAAATAAATTGATTTCACCTTTCTCGCAGCAGCTGTAGACCGGTTGGTCTCCGACTCGGCTCCGCGCGACTGTTTGAAACAGGGACGGCTCTGCGGGCTCTGCTGGGCTTCTGCGGGACTGGTTACTCGGCGGGTCTTAGAACAATGCGAAACGATCACTTGGTCGCGAACTGCGGCTTTCGTGTTTCTTGCTTGGATTACTTTAACTACCCTGGCTTGTTAAGCGCTTGTTTATCTGCCGGCGTCCTCTTACGACGATTGCGTCTAGTATTTGGTGCTCGTTCTGTCGCGTGGCTCGCTCTCGTGGGAGTTTTCGGTGTTCAGTTAGTTAAATTTCATTACGATCATGGGATAGTGATCCCACACTTAATGTAGGACACATCACTTAAGAATTTCAGTTTAAAAAATACAATTTTAAAATCTCGATCGATTGCCCACGTACTGATCGTAGTTCTCCTCACATTTAAACGGTTGTACAAGTATTTACGTGTTATATTGCAAAAAGTAGATAAATGCTCAAATTACATTAGCAGTGATCTGACCACTGTAACATCCCGTCATGTGATAGTGATCACGTACTTAATTTGAATTACGAGATGCAATCCGCGACCTTGTTTAACAAAAATACGAGTATTGAAAGTAAAATGCCCAAACCAGCAAACTTTGCTGAGTGAAACGATTCCATTCTATATAATCTCTGTTGAAGCAAAACAATTTTTGAAATTGAACCATTTTTCAGGATTTACTAAAGCACACACCGCAAGGGCACCATGATCGAATGTCCCTACAGTTAGCTTTGACACAGTTAGAATCGTTAGCAGAGATGTTGAACGAGCGAAAAAGAGAAGCGGAACAATTTCAGGCTTTCAAGGAGATGCTGCGAAATATCAGCGGGAAATTCTCGGCGCGTCCGCTTTCGGATAGCAATCGATATTTACTAAGAGAGGATAATGTTACTCAGTTGGTAAGTTTACGTCGATGGTCTTAACGTGAAAAATGTAACTATGTACATTTTAGGAATTCAATCATTGTGGTATGATAACGAAAACGAAAAGTCGTAGACTGTTACTATTAAATGATTTGGTCGTTTGCGTGTCGGTGGCACCTAAGGCATCCGACGATTTTGGTGCTAGTGAAAGGTTGAGTTTGAAATGGACGTATCCCGTCTCGGAGATTGAAATACAAGACACCAGCACATCTCCGACGCTGAGTCGAATATTAACCGCCGGATTGAATCGGGGCGGAAGTTTAAAGTCGAACAACTCGTTCGACGGATCTCAAACTCAAGGCGCCGATAACCTGTGTTCCGAAATGAGCAACCTTATGCACGATTATGAGGTGATGAGCCGAGTCTCTGATTTAATTGGATCGTTGAAAGGCTGTTATAAGGAAATGTCGGTTGAAAATACGAAACGCATATTGCATCAGATCCAGTGTTCTATTCAAACCAAAGATGAGGAAATGGCGTGGGTTGATTCGTGTTGTTTACAACTGGTCGCCAAATCGAAAGGGAAGGAGGAGGTGTTTACTTTCCAGACTGATAATCCAGTTGTCAAGAAGGAGTGGATTACGGAACTGAGACTAGCGCAGTTGGCGTTAGATCCAAACAATTCGCCCGCGTGGGAGGTGCCTGAGCAGGAGCAGAGGCCCTCGACGAAAATGCCGTTGTTTGTTCGGTCGCAGTGTGTTTTCAAATCGCAGCATCAAACAGAAGTAAGTGTTACGAAACCTTTTAGTTGTTCAAGGTTGTTTAAATCTGTAATGGTTGCAGGTTCGCTGTGGTTGTTTTTATACTGTCACCTCCGCGAAACCGACTCGAAGGCGTGGTCGAACGCAGAGTTATTTATGGGTTTGTACATCAGATGGAGCTAGTAGTCACATCACAATCTTATCTCAACATCAGCAACACGCAGGCTCTTTGAAGGACATTGGTTCGTTTTCGTTGGTCGAAACGCAAGTGACGGCGATGGAATTTGTTAAGGGATTCTCACCGCCTTGTTCCGGTTTGGCGTCCGATGTGGTTTGGATGGGTACCGATAGTCGACGGTTAATTATTTACGCGGCCGACGAACCCGAAAAGCAGGAGGAAGTGGGAAGTACGGTCGTGCCTGATATTATCACTCAAATAAAGTATCACTGCGACGGCGTGTTCGTCGCGTTAGGTAATGGATTGTTGTTAATTTTTAAACGAAATGTGATCGACGGTAGCTGGTTAATAAAAGATCCGCACACCATAAATTTAGGAAGTGAATCAGTTTCGAGCTTGCTGCCGATTAATGTGTGTTTATACGCCGCGTGTGGCAAAAAAGTGTGCGTTATCAATGGGGTGACGGGCGAAGTACAAAAAAGTTTCAGTATTCAACACGAACATGTAGGCAATGTGAATTTAATGGCGCACAGTGGAATCGGTTTGTGGATTTCGTTAAAAAACTCTAGCACTATATGTTTGTATCACACGGAAACGTTCAAACACTTACAGGATATCAATATAGCATCCAACGTGATGCGAGTCACTTCTGGTTCGTCTACAACTTGCTGCCTTAATAATTCCAGATCTCAAGTGAACGTCACCGCTCTATTGGCGTGCAAGGGATTGTTATGGGTGGGCACCAACGTCGGAATTAGCTTGACTATACCATTGCCACGGCTGGAAGGTGTTCCAATCATAAGCGGGCGAGTGAATATATCGTACCATGCTCATTTTGGACCCATTTCATTTCTATTAGCTTTACAACCAAAGAATTATTCAAACACTTCGTCTAGATTTGCGTCAAAAGACACTAAGGAGGATAAGCCGGACGCGGAATTAGAAGCTATCGTCGATAGTAAATTAAATCAGCAACCAAAGATGGAAAAACAACTATCCGATTCGGCGGTAACTAGCAAATTAAAACAACAACTCGCCAGCAGTCCCGTCGTACTTCGACGCAAAAAGTCTAAGGAAAACGACATGGTTCGTCTATCGAAAACGCTCCCGCGCGGTTTAGGAAACGGCGGATCAGTGTTTTCCACTAGCTCATCATCCTCTCACGGTTCCGGCGATACCTGTGACGTATATGGACTGTACGGGGAGTTGATGTACATTAAAGATTACGAAGGCGACGAGAACATCTTGACTGATCCGATTTACGAATCACTGCGCCGTAGCGATCCCGAGTTAGCCGCCATTCCCGGAAAGGTCAGCACTTTGGACCGTAGGCTCAAAATGAAGGTTAGCCGGCCGAGATCTTTAGACTTATCAAATTGGTCCGTCGATTCCAGATCCTCTAGTTTGTACACATCGTCTGGAAGCGAGGAAAGTATGACGGTTAGAAATAATATCGGTCGTAGTATATCGCGTAATAATTCCAATGCCAGCCGACAATTAAACGATGTTTGTGAGAATAGTGTTAGTGGCGCCGAAAAGCAGGAACGCCAGTCGAGTACGAATTATAAACAAACGAGTACGAAAACGTTGCATTGTCAAAAAAATGTAATAGAAAGTAGTGCTAGACGAACGGTCATTACGTTAATGGGAGGTAGGGGGTATGTGAATTGGAGGCAGCCATGCTGTTCCTCTGACAAAATGAAAAACGCATTTTCAATACGAGAACCGAACAGCAATGATGCTCATATCGTTATTTGGGAGTTAAAGTTGTGATCTGTTGAGGATTTGTGATGAGGCCTAAGGTAGTTGACATGTTACAGGGTTTTATCATTGTTAGAAACCAAATCACTAAATAAATTATGTACGTATTTGCGTATGAAAGATGTACAGTTTTCGTATTACCCACTGTAAAATAATTACTTTGCACACGTTTTAATATTATTTTTATTTTATTTTTGGACCAAACTAAAAATTATGTAGATTAGCGTGTCTTTTGTAAGTATATTTATTTGTTACGATTTAAACCCTTTGGCAAAAGTTGATCTTTTACACTTAACTGTTCAAAAATTATGTCCATATATTAATATATGTCTTAAAATTTATTACTGTTATGTTAAGAGAACAAACTGTGTACCTTTTGAAGATATATTAAAAGAATATATATGTATTTCCGATTAATCAGATTTTTATTTCCACCAGGCGCATAATGACGTTATGAGAAAGAAAAAGGTTAATTTGCTCTGGAGATTGAGACCGAATGGTTTCGAGTTACTGCTGAAAACGAAGAAATGAAAGGTAATAAATAATTAAAACTATACAAATACCTTGCTGTGACTGTGACTCACGTTGGGCGTGCAAATAATTAATGCTGTGTGCAATGGCATGAATTCATTACACCACTCGAATAACACTTACCTGAGCCAGCTTAAATTTACACAAATTAACCCTTGTGACAAAACCCTCATTTACCTAAATACTTTAATTTTACTAAGAAGAATCTTGATATCAGACTGGGTTCCGAAATGCTGGAAAATCTAAACACTGACTTAACAAAAATTTTGTTTTGAACTAGAAATAATCCGACGATTAACCTGACGCAAGAGAGTAGTCAGTGTCCTTTACTTTCTGGAATTCAAATTGACACATAGCATCGCATAAAACATAAATTTTCATTATAGTTTTTGACGCCTGTACAGATGCGATAAAGCAGTAAAAATAACACACATTTCACAGAACTTAATGCAAAACGCACAACCGTGGACACTAACTTTCTTTGTTCTTGCCTTACTTTCTCAGTATTGATTCCAAAATGAAGACATCGTTGATAATGGCAGTTCGGGTACAAACTTTAACATTAACGAAAACTTCTCTTCTATGATTTGGTAAACAGCACGCGTTCTTTATCTTAAATCTGCACACCTGTGCCTTGCTTGTCTCATTAAATTTAGTTTCACCTTGATAACGTCGCCTTATCAGCACATGATAATTGATTTTCGTAAAAACGCAATACATTCTTTACACACATGTTGCTGACCTTACAATGTATAATTAAAGAAAACTGGAAAAGAGTAAGGACTAATTTTAGTTAGGGTGGTAATTAGAGGGTTGATTTTGCTGATTTTTTCACTGAAAAAAGTAGGGATCTACCTTTTTTCATCGTGACTCGCTTAATTTTTATGCTAAAGTTTGTTCTTTAAGAAAATGAAGAAAGACTACAAGTTTTTCTCAAAAAATACCTAGTTTTGCCGTTATTTGACCGTGAAACTCTGAAGCGTTTGACGAACAAGTATGAAAAACTCATACTTTACGGTCACGAATAACTGGAAAATTAACTTTACAAAAAAAATGTATAGAACACTTTTAGCTTAGAATTGAATTTTTTTATCTATATTCCTGTAGTCGAATTACAATACAAAATTTCCGCCCCCGAGATGGAGTGGCAACCACTCCCAGGATGAAAGCGCCCTTTGGCATGATATAGATTTTAATCCTTAGGCTATTTCCTACCTACTATTGTAGTCTACTTAACCCCCAGGTTCTACGCTAACTTATTCACACTACAAGAATGCGGAAATAAAGTCAACCCGGCAACGGTTAAAAATGGCCAGCCGATTGACTATTCCATCCCATATACTTCTCTCATATATATGTTCCATCCAATGAATAATTCCATCCAAAACTAAACAACTTCGTAAAATATAACACTGAAATTGTGCAAAGTTTGTTTAATAATGATCGTAATTATTATGGTTGTAAAAGCTCGGAAATAATAATAATAATAACACCAACATGCAAAAAGCCATACTATTGAAAACGGCTAACATCGTAAGAAGGTTTCTTAACCAATAACAAGCCACATCTGCATGACGACTTGGTCACGACCCGTCTCATGTACCACAACCACTATGTGTGAAAATAAACAAATAATAATAATGTTTATTGCTGTTAACATGCTTAGAATTGTGCATTTACAGAAGTCAAATAAGGAAAACATATTATTTAAATAGCACTTAAATCACAAATTTCGAATTCATAGACACTAGAAAAGGCTTTCTGTAAAAGGAAAGTCTTTAATTTAAATTCCAATGTAACTATGTCTAAGTTTCTTACTCTCAATGGTAATAGATTGAAGATCTTATAAGACATATGTAGAAAGCTTTTGTGAGTTTTCTCCAGACGATAAAATATTAAGTTCAGTTGCTCTCTATTACGTGTACCATAATTATGAACATCAGATCGTACAATTTGGTTGCTTGAGTTTGATTTAGCATACAAAACACAGTTCAGTAAAAATATACATGGCAAAGTTAACAACTTGAAGTCTATAAATAGCTTCCTACAGTTTTCTCTGTAACCGATATTACCTAAAACCCTAATCGCTCGTCGTTGTAAGGCAAACACCCTTTTAGCATGAGAACAATTGCCCCATATAATATTGCAATAATATATGTGCGATTGAATTAAAGATGTATATACTTGCTTTAAGGTGGTGTTTACATTGAAGAATTTGGAAATCACTCCCCGCACCGCCCGCAATATTAGAATAGTGTCGCTATCCACCACAAGATTCCGCGACCTACCATATTCGAACGTAAAAATAAACAGATAAGGCGCAACTGTCGAGATAATAATATACCGAGGACGATCGCTGTAATTTGATATCTGTAATTTATAGAACTGGGTTTTTAGCATTTGTATTCAATTCATATTCAGCTTTCTCGGTTGCTGACGTTTACCGCGATTAATTTCGTTGTAATTAATTGTATTACCAAGTGCTTTATCTTCCCAAATAAGTAAAAATACCTATTTTCTCTAAAAATAATAAATTGACCTTGTACGAAATTGAATAGGGAATGTCAAAAATTGTCGCAATTTTCTTTGCACCCTCGTTTAGGCATGCGCCGTCTTCGGTTAGGAATTTTCGAAAAATTGGAAAGAATAGTTGTGTCTTTGCTACATCCTATATGAGTATCTAGGATGTAGCACCGAATTCTACTATTTGCGCTTAGATCTCAAAAATTTGAAAATGATATAAGTTCTTAGCGCACCTTAGCAAAAATTTGTAAATAAAGCTGTAAATAATTTGGTAAAAACATTTCGTTCAACAGTGCATTTATTTTAATAATTCCGGGCTGCGGCGTATTCCATTTCATGCTCGCGAGCAAATTTTTGTACTACCTACTAAAGTACTAACCATTTCATTTTTAAACCTTTATAATTAAATAAATGAATTAGATTATAGACCTATAATTATAATTCATTGCAACCTCATGAAGGATATCTACGAACCGAAGAACTAGCGAAAATTTTGCAGGATTACATCAACCTCTGTATTATTTAAATCCAAGATTCTATTTCTAAATTGACTATCATGTCATTATAAAACAGTTATTAACGAACTCCTAGCGAGTTTATAATTTTGCGGTGTCTGTCCGTCCGTCCGTTAGCACATAAGTCATAAACGAATGGACCGATTACGGTGAAATTTTGCAGGTGGATTCTTTATCAAATTTGTAGATCGGAGTTCATGAATTGGTATGTAGACCAAAAAATAAAGTAGCCCCTTTTGACACCTCCGTTAGTTATGAACCGAATTGCATGAAATTCAATATGCGCATAGCTTTAACCATATAAAACACAATTCCAAAAGTTGAGCCTAATCGATCAGCATGCACAGTACCCTTTGCGCAGGGGCGGACTGGGTACTTACGGCCCAGGTGTAATTGCATAGGTTACCGGCCAATTTTTTTGCTTCATTTTAAAGTATTCCTTTCTCGAAAATCAATTAGAATATAGGTTTTTTTAATTGCAGAAGAGAAACGTGTTAATAATTTATTAATGGTGCAAGAAACTAAATACAGCACATACTTATAAATAGTGCTAGGATTTTAATGACGTTAAA
Source organism: Photinus pyralis (assembly GCF_008802855.1). NCBI lineage: Eukaryota > Metazoa > Arthropoda > Insecta > Coleoptera > Lampyridae > Photinus > Photinus pyralis. The sequence continues at coordinate 23,009,434 of NW_022170738.1, read as the reverse complement.
AATCAGCGAAAATGCAAAATAAAAAATGCAATTAAGACAAAAATTTCGCAAAAAAGACAAAAATTTAAAAAGATGAGATTTTAAATAACAAATAAATTTATTGATGAAACTGAATAAGACGCAAAATTTCAGTGGTGGTTCATTTCCACTCTCTGCAGGCCAGTCGTAGAAACTAGGTATGTAAGGTACTGACTCACTTAGCGCATCCCAAAGAAATTTAATCCCTTTTAGTGGGCATTTGTTTGTGGACGACTTAAGCACGTTCCAAGAAAACGTTAACTAGGCATTTAGCTTACAATGGAGGTTCAGTGGTAGAGAGTTGGGCTATAAATCCGGAGGTCGGGTGTTCCAACCTGGGTTGAGGTGAATTTATCATCTGCAGAGATGAGAATTAGACCTTCTGCAGAGACACCTCTAAAAAGCATTATGCGGGTCACTCTGTAATTGGGCGCAAACCTGTTGAGGGCCCAGAACAAGATAGAGATAATAAATAAATACAATAATAAAACGTCTGGCATAAGAACGCATTGACGATAATGCTCTGTTGTAATGTAGGTAATATGAACTTGAGAGAGATATATTCTGTTTGGTTTATTTTTTATTACATATCATGAAATGCGAGTATCGGTACAGGAAATTGAGTTTTCTCGACACAAGTAGGTATATTTAGTGTTCCATCGCGTTAGTGCAGTGAATTTTTATTTCGTAAATTAATAAGTAAAGTCGTTACATATTTTACATAAATTCGTTTAATTATTAAATGTGGTCACTGTGAAAACTGTTATTACTTAAGTAGTTGCATTCACAGTTTACCAGGTAAGTAAAAATCACTGATCTCGAAAAAGAGTCGCGCGGGAAAGTTATAGTTTGTCCAAACCAATTTATTTTGATGAGACCTTTCATTAGAATACCGTGAAGGGTAGTACATGCCCCCCCCCATTTTCTGAAGTTTAACCACTAAAGGCATGCATATGCATATGACATCACTAATGACGTCTGCAGACGTCTCAATCGCCCTTTGTGAGTACCCTATTCCGACAATCTGTTCTTGAGGTATAAGGGAATATACCCGAACACGATAAGAGGTCGAGGCTATGGTTTGTAGAAATTAATTCCTGTCGTTGAGCCCTTTCATTAGAGTACCATGAAGGTAGTACATGCCCCCCCCCCCCCCCCCCATTTTGTATAGTTTAACTGGGCACCACTAAAGGTATGCGTATGCAAAATCTGATACCAATTGGTTATCGTATGTAAAAGATATGCTGCACGCTTTACTTTGAAAAACAGCATCTCAGGAAATAATTCGTATTTCAATAATACAATACAATATCAAATTAAAATTCCATGCGTCCTACGTACGAAATTCAAATTACGTACTTTCATTGAATAAAATGTACTTTGCCCTCTAATGATGTGAGCGACCTCCCTCTTATAATTGCTAAACTGTGTAGCATAAAATCGCACCCGATAACGATGAATCCATTTGGAGATCATGACGTTGCCGTGACGATGTACCTTGGCTCAATAGATGTCGTCAAGAAATTTTCTTTCCACAAAAACGGCCTTTAGAGTCAACATTTTTGGTTGAAATAACATTCATTCAAATATATAATGTTCAGACATTTGCATGAAACAAAAATTATTTAGCTAATTCCTGTACTTACACTGTTATTTAAGAAATAAGAATCTTAAAAATTAGCCATATTTATCTTCCATTTTTATCCCACACTGATAACAATTTGTTACAAAATTTACTTCATTCACAAGTTTAAACCTTTAACTACAATCGATCGTTTACAGAAGGTCATTCTTTTACTTCGCAACAAAGTTATTGTGGAAATCGCAATGACACTTTTGTACTAGTTTACCATACATTGTAAACGCCACCTTAAGCGCTCCCTAGACTAGACACGCATTCTGAAAGGCGTCGCATAACATAAATATTTTTGCTTATTTTTTTAGAAATATACTCGATATGCGACTGAAAAGATAGTTTCGGGTCCACAAAGACACCTAAAAATTTAACATAAGGTGGATTCTCGTACTCATGATTTCTTAGTGACATTGACATTAACATTCGTACAGTTTAAATTTAAATCGAAATAAATTACATTGCAAAAATAATCTTTGAAAATGGTAGTTGACCGAATAAAAATGGAAATATGCTGGGAAAAAAAGAACTTACCAATAAAAAAAACAGCCGTGAAATTAATATCAAATTGTGTAGTAAAATTAATTGTTTGTAATGATGTGAATGCGTAACATAAAATTACAACATCATAAAAAGTAGCAGGTAGACTTCAAGAGGTAATATTTATATAGGTTAAAAAACAAGTGTTGGGAACTATGGGTTAGGTAAGCAGGTACCAAGATTCTAAGAAAGGGTGAAATACAAAGGATGTGACTCATCTTTGGTGCAATAAAGTCCTTTTGGTAAAAGCAAGATGGAAAATTACATGGCCTTGTAGGCAAATTTAACTAAAAACAAGATATGTGGAAATTACGAATCGTAACTCATTTATCGCACATAGATTCTAAACTGAAGAGCTTTGATTAGCCTAATCCTGCTCCTGCAAGATAGGTAACCCGCCCCTGGTTTCGAGCCTACAGTTGAAAGTCGAAGACAATCACGGAATTAGGTATCGCAGCTCAATTTTGACTACAGTTTTTACCACCCCCCGTGACTGCTTCATTCACGGAGAAAATGTTAGTTACAAACAACAAGTCAGTACATACATCAAACGAATCTGTAATTTCCACATATTAAAATAAAATGATCAAAACTTATATGAATGTTACTTCAGGGACAAGACCAAGTAATCAACATCAATAAACATAAATTAAGCAAGCATTACACCAA
>NW_022170738.1:22768043-23006474 GCF_008802855.1 Photinus pyralis | reverse complement strand
TCTTTCCTGATATAGCGTTGGCTATTGTGCCCATCAATAGGTATGTTGGTAAGTATGAATTAAATACTATCCCTAGATTTCCAATGTACGTGTGTGAATTTTTATTTTATTTTTGAATTTTTATTTATTTATTTTTTTTAGGACCCTACAGAACTTCACCAGACACAGACACTAATCGTTACTTGATTTTAATCCGTGCGATTAGTTAACCAGGCTAGACCTGAGTTCTCACAAGAAACACCGACCATAATAATAATAATAATGAATGAATGAAATACACGGAAATTATTGTGAAAATTACAAAAGTGCGATTTAATCTTAACACACAAAAGGAAAATGGTAAAAAAACACAAACAGATATTACAAATAGATTAAAATTATGACTTCACTACTTACATTAGTTGCCCGGGAATTTAATATACAATCAAAAGGTATCCGAACACAGTACAAAAAATTACAATTTTCAATCAACACAAATGACACTTTACACTAACTACATCGGGTAATCGCAGCATCTTCTCTTCGGGTAGACAAAGACGTTCTAAAAAAACTCAACTCATCTCATATTGGACAAATAAATCTTTTGATACTGGCCGTGGCTTCAAAACAAGTAATCAACGATGGAACTCGCGAGAAGCAAATAAACTTCAACGAAACGTAACTCGGTTCTCAACGTGGCAAAAAGCTGATTTAAATTTTCAAAGAAACGTAGTGCTGCGTAGATTGTTAACGTTCTTTTTAAGGCGAAACACTTCCTTCGTAAATCAAAATTACAACAACCGTCATATACAGTTGACAATAAAGACTATCCCCTCAACGTACGTTATTAGACCAAGAAAATAGAGGTCGATTATTTTTCTAAATCATTTTTTTCAGACATTAACAGATAAAACCAAAGTTAAATTCTAGGAAAAAATAAAATTTCATTTCTCTTAACTACCCAGAAAAGGCGATAAATCGCATCCACCTGTCCATTAAATTAAGCATTTACATATTTTGATAACAGATAAAGACCAAACAAAATTCCCAAAAATTTCTACGTTAAACAGAATGTAAACAAAAACAACCTTGACCGCTTTCTCGTTTAGCACAATAATCTCCATGCCGTCACATAGACCAACGACAAATAATAAAATTTAATTACGAGTGTTTGTTACACAAAAAGGAGACCGCCCTTGTCCACCTTAATTAGGATGTCCGAAAATTTCATCCTGCCGGACGAAATAAACATAGCAATATTTAATGTATACAAAATTTTTCTATATGAAACTTGCTTATAACAATCTATTTCCCATAATAAGCCAGCATTCAGTTGTTTTTATTTCAAAAAACAAATGAGTAACGAAAAAAATTGAATTTTTTAAATAACAGTTTCATTTGGCTCATTTGATAGAGATTTTTTTTCTTATTATAAAGTTTTTTTGAAAAATTTTCTTGTATTAGGGTACTAACATGCTACGTCATCGAAAAGAGAAAAAATCTCTATCAAATGAGCCTAATGAAAAGGTGCACTGCTATTTAAAAAATTTAATTGTTTTCTGAAATAAAAACAACTAAATGCTGCCTTATTATGGGATATAAAATGTTAAACACTTTCATATAGAAAAATGTTGTATACGTTGAATATTTACCGAGATATATACTATATTCCACAATGGGTACCCTATATACAACAGTGATAAGTACTTCAAAGTTCAAATGTTACTTATTCCACAATATTGCTGGTAAAACCACAACATTTGCTGCTTTGATGGATAAAAGCAACACTCCACTGTTTATTACACAGCCGTCTATAATTACAAGCCGTGCTGAGAATTATGGCAACACTGCATGGTAGGCCGATTTCCTAATTCAAATTGACAGATTTCAGGTGTATTTTATGTGTGTTTTGGGTGTAATATTCCTTTTTACCTGTTTTAACAGAGCCAGATTGCGACAATTTGTGTTACTCCGTACGGAAAATTATTATTCAGGTAAGTTGCTAAACGAAATATATCGATTTCTCGTCATAACCTCTAAAGCAGACTACTCCTTAGTGGGCGCTTTTCAAGCACTTGTATTTGTTCAAAGTACCTGTACAAGCTCAAATATGACCTACACACTACGTGGTACGTAAGTAGGTACGGTAAGTGTTTATCGTGAAAGAATACAATAATTATTTTATTAGTTGGTATTTCAGATATTCTAGCACGGACATGTCAAGTCGATTTTCTGAAGAAACCTTCCGACTTATTCCCAGGACTACACGGTACGGGAATTTGAAGTCTACGGGGCTCCCTTATTTAAGTTTTGTACCTAGACCCACTGGAGTAGCGACTGGCTTAAAATCTGCCATTCCGAATAGCACCTGGTCGTTGATAAAACCTCGCTGATGCACAGCGATTTACTGTCCTTTTGCCGAAATTAAGTGCCCAAGCGTGTGCTTCACCTCGACCTCTTTCGACAGAAGTTCACCAATTTCGGAGATCTCGATGGAAAACACATTATGATGCAGTTACCAATGTACAGGGTTCCGAATTTTAACGTCGAATAAAAATGTTATTATCCACTTTTGTAATTAAATAAAATATATGTACAATTGTAAGCTGCTTAAGTATCTTTCTTCTGTATTAAAACCGCCAAGGCGAAACACAGGAGAGGAAAAATACAATTTTTCAAGAGCAACAAGACGCCATTAAAATTATATCGGCCCACCGATTGATTTTCGGACAACGTTGCCAAACTTCTCAGCATGGCTTGTAATTATAGACGGCTATGGTTTATTATTATGTGTTGCAAACACATTATGTTATGGGATTATGGGAATTAGTCTAGGCGATAGAGACTGTAAAATTGGCAAACTGGACATTTTGAGGTGGAAAAGAAAAAATGGTGGAATATGTTCAGTTAGGTGTCAGAAACAATATATTAAAAATCCCACCCCCCAGACCCTGTGCTAAAGGCTCCAGTCACCCCACCACCCCCCAAAAACCGTGTTTTCGCTCTTTTTGGCTGATATCTTGCGATCTATGAGGTCTATATCAAATAGTTTTAGCTGAAAATAATTCTCGTGAATTTCATACAAGGTAGATACTCAGAAGTTAGCCTAGGGGTACCTCGTAGCCTAGGAAATTCATAAAAGAGGCAAAAATCATCAATTTTCGTGGGTTTTTGCAAATATATCGCGACCTTTAGGGTTAGATGAAATATTGTTAGCTGAAAATGCTCCTCGTGAAATTCCTTACAAAGTAGATACTCAGAAGGTAACCTAGGTGCACCTCTTAGCCTAGGAAATTCATAAAAGGAGGCCAGAATCATCAATTTTCGTGTTTTCTTTTGCGGTTTTTTGCAAATATATCGCGACTATCAGGGCTAGATGAAATATGTTTAACTGAAAATGCTCTTCGTGCAATTTCATACGAGATAGGTAACTGAAGAGTTGGCGTAAAGTCACTTTTCACCTTCAACTTTCATGTGTGAGGAAATTAAAATATTCATTGTAAAATAAAGTATTACTATGTACCATTTATTCACGTAAAACATATCAAAATATTCACACATTATTATTTATACCTCAACGTAATCATTATCCTCTGCAGATTCCACCTCTTCAGGCTCTTCGGCGTCCTCTAAGTGGTAGTGGTTTGTCTGAAATTACCGACTCGTAGTTCTGGTCTTCCGCTTTATCTGCATGGGCACTCTGAAGAGACGACGTGGCATTTAGGCACGATGTTCCATGACACTGGACGCAGAATTCGTTCTTCAGACCTACAAGAAGCTTATGTCAAAAAAAATTTTATAATTAAGTATACGAATGTAATATTCCCTCGTGTGTCCTAACTCCTAAGTGTCCGGTGCAGAAGGTTTACCTGATTTTCTGAAACTGCAAGCAGTCATTGCAACCACGTTCACAGCCACATGAAATAAATTTGAGGAGACTTTCCTGGGCTGGATCCGAAGTCGTTGTGATAGGCGTCAGGAAAATCTCCTCAAACTTATTTCATGTGGCTGTGACCGTGGTTGCAATGACTGCTTGCAGTTTCAGAAAATCAGGTAAACCTTCTCCACCGGACACTTAGGAGTTAGGACACACGAGGGAATATTACATTCGTATACTTAATTATAAATTTTTTTTTGACATAAGCTTCTTGTTGTAGGTCTGAAGAACGAATTCTGCGTCCAGTGTCATGGAACCCACGAAAATTGATGATTTTCGCCTCTTTTATGAATTTCCTAGGCTATGAGGTACCCCTAGGCTAACTTCTGAGTATGAAATTTCACGAGAATTATTTTCAGCTAAAACTATTTGATATAGACCTCATAGATCGCGAGATATCAGCCAGAAGAGCGAAAACACGGTTTTTGGGGAGTGGTGGGGTGGCTGGAGCCTTTAGCACAGGGTCTGGGGGGGGGGATTTTTCTGTTTCTGACACCTAACTGAACATATTCCACCATTTTTTTTCTTTTCCACCTAAAATGTCAAGTAGATGCTTTATCGCCTAACTAAATGTCTATTTTTAGCGCATTTTTGGTAACAAAAAGGAGCTTATCATTTCACTTTGTCCGGCTGGCTGGCTGGCTGGCTGGGCGGATTGAAAAACTTTTGATCTAGACATCGTAGAGAGGTCCGGTTTTTTCCATTATCTCCGTCTTGTCGAGTTATTGGTGCAATGGACATTCATTAAGCCCGTAGTGGTTGCGTTTAATTAGAATTTGCGAAATAACTAACGCCGCTTGAAAACTTGTCCGTGCGTATATCGATTTTAAGCCGATCCGATTGACGTAGAGGAATGGCTTTTTTATAAAATATACTTTTGGCATTGCCTAACTACGGTCACTAATATGACTTATCTAGGATAACTACTTCAAGGTGAAAACTAATCAAAATCATAACACGGTGATGAGTTTTACAGTTTGTGGTATAATTTTGGTTAAAAATATCGTATCCAGGTCTGAGCGGTTTTTAGCGTAACACAACGAAGTTGAGGTAACGCTTATGTGCTCGTGTTTCCGTCTGTCCGTCCGCCCGTCCGTCCGTCCGCCCGTCCGTCCGTCCGTCCGTCCGTCCGTCCGTTCCATCGAGATCTCGGCCCCTGGGACACCTAGAGACTTCGGGTTTTCGCTAATTGATAGCTGCTATGGTCTATATTTGCCCATTTCAGACAGTTTTATTGCACTCTCTATTTTGCGCAGACTGCGCATTGCCAACTTTCTTATTTATGGAGATATTTCTTTGAAATTTTAACCACAGATGCTTCTAGTAAAGGCAAACATTTCACACATAGTAAAAATTATGTAGCATGCGCAGTGACTGCGCAATGCCAACTTTCTTATTTATGGAGATATTTCTTTGAAATTTTAACCACAGATGCTTCTAGTAAAGGCAAACATTTTACACATAGTAAAAATTATGCGAACTTTCCTATTTACTGAGATTTTTCTTTAAAATTTTAACCACAGATGCTTCTAGTAAAGGCAAACATTGCGCACATACTAAAAATTATGTGTGCGCATGCGCAGTCCCTGCGCAATGCCAACTTTCCTATTTATGGAGATATTTCTTTGAAATTGGAACCACAGATGCTTCTAGTAAAGGCAAACATTTCGCAAATAGTAAAAATTATGTGTAGGCATGCGCAGTGACTGCGCAATGCCAACTTTCTTATTTATGGAGATATTTCTTTGAAATTTGAACCACTGATGCTCCTAGTAAAGGCAACAACTTGTTGATTGCAGCGTTATCGGAGATCGGGGATTTCATTGAGGCAACTGAAGACGTCTTGATTATGGGAGACTTTAATTTCCCATTAACTGTCGGAAATCGGGTAGAGAAATTTCTTCAAGAGAAATTCAATATAGTGATCATCTCTCCCCGAACAGTGACAACGAATGGCGGAACAATAATTGACGGAGTTTTTGGCAAAATGGTCAACTACACTGTTGATTGTTCGGTTTACGAGTCGTACTGTTCATACCATCGTCCAATTATTATTAGAGTTCGTGAAAATTAATAAAGAAATATATGTTTGCATAAACCTTATTTTATAATTAAAATTTTCTGATAAAATACTGATTGCTAATGCAATACTGATCCGTCACGCCAAAAATGCGCTGAAGTCTCATCGATGCACATACGAGGACTTTTGTAATTTTTTTATTTATCGTAGATTTATTTGGAAAAGTCTTCGTGTATCCTCCTGTCATATTGAATATTTGCGCGGTTTTTTCGAACAAGCTTATATATCTTGTTCTATTTGACCAACGAATGACCGTTGCGCTACTTTTAATTAGTTTGTCTTTTACCTGAACTCCCCCAAAGTTCCTTGCGAATTAAAAATGACCGCGGTTTTCTCCCTGTTGGTTTCACTCTTGTTTCCCGAAAAACTATTTTCTAAAACCACTCAATTGACGCTTACGTGGTTAAAGAACCGAATGCCCTACGCACGTGTCTCCGGAACGCGTCCCTACTTTTACAATTTTAGACCACCTAGAAAACGTCTGTCCGAACCAATCACGACGACGCGTTTAGTCCATCAATCAAAATCCGGAGGCCCTCGGGTTCTACACTGTTGACCCGGGGCGTTATTTAGTTCATAACGCCCTTGATACCTTAATAACTATTATTTAAAATTATTTGGATGTTTATTTTTATTAAAATAATCGCTTTTTAATTAATTTGTTTTATTGTTCAATTAGTAAGAACATCTCGAATTGATTGGATGAATGCTTCGTTAAAGTTATTTCTTGTAAATCCGGTCGTTGTGATAAGAAGTCTCGTTATCGCTGGTTAAGTTTGGAGTTTGGATAAGCAGATGTTTTTGCCGGCGTAAACATAGAAGGTAGTTATTTGACGACGCAATAGTTTTGATAACATGGACGAGATCTTTCGGAACGTTGAAAAAAAAGGGAAAGTGTTTTAAATAGAAGAGATGGACGTTAATCGTGGTTTGTTTGGTTGTGGACGTTAAACGTTCCTTTTTGGTAGCCGCTTATTGCCTTGGTGTGTGTCAGTGCCGTATTTGAGCGTATTTGTCTACAAGACAGCAGTTCTCCTAGTTGTACAGTTTTTGTAGCAGACATTTAGAGAGTGCTTTAAGAGTTTTTTTATTACGCCGTTTAAAGTGAATGTTTAAGTCGAAGTGAAGTTTACGCTGAAGTTATTTTTGTTATCGTTCGAGCGTTGAACCCTGTCTCAGTACCCATTAAAGGGAGTTTATTTCCATTATCAAGAAGTCAATTTTACATCAGTAATTGTAACGAACCCAGTGTACTCTAAATTAAGATTCAAGTACAGTCAAAGCAGTGCATTTTCTAAGCAATATTATCGTTTCTGTGTGCATCAGTTATAGAACGCGCAATTGATCGAATATTTTGGATTATTACCACGTTAATTAATTGTTTCAATCGATTGCTTGTTGCGTGGTATGTGTATTCGGGTCCTGAGTGCCTATTTTTTTTCAGCCTTATTGATTGATTTTGTCTAACAAATTTGTTTAATCTGTACACGTTATGTGTCGTGTTTAATCGAAGCCAAATTACGACCTAGATAAGAGTTATCATGTTAAATTTTTCTGTTGGTACCCAGGGTTATGCCGGGTGTTTAATGAACAACTCAATGCTGCTGAGATTTTTCGTAGTGATGGGTGCTGAACGTGCCCTAGAAAAATTGTAACTATTTCTTATATGTATAAACGATTTTGTGAGTACCTATGTTTAATTAAGCTATCTAAACAGATGCTTGTGAGTGGTTTAGTTACAGTTAGTCATTGCATATAGCAATATAATAGCTATTTGTGTATTAAGAGCGCAAAATGATATATTGTCGATTGAACGAGACAGTTGACGCGCGACGAAGGAGCGCGGCAAACTCTTGAAATCGACAATCAATTTGCGCTCGGTTTACACACAAGATTTTTTCTACAATCTAGCAGTTCACATATTTCCAAAAATTTAAATTTTTCACTCAAATCATTTTAATCTTATGCCCAAATGAAAGATGTCATTTACTCGTTGTCATTGGATGAGCAATGCATATCTGATTTATAGTTAATAATTGGGAGAGCGAGCGTTTTTTCTATTTTGTCGCTTATAAGCGACAAAGTGACATTCCTCGAAAAAGATGAAGTTTGCGTTGTCAAATACGAGCGCAAATGCCTACTTTGGATATCGATTGTAGAAAAAAATATTAAAGCTCTCAAAATCAGTTCTTGATAACTTCGTAAATCACTATTAAATAAGGAGGAAACTCCTAAAACCCACTTAGCCATAATTCGTAGTAAAGAACATTAGTAGTAGTCACATTACACAGTAGTACATTTATTAGCACAGGATACAACTGAAGACCGAACGATCTTCGAGATCTTCACGCATCCATCAATTTTACAACACACCTTAAGGGGTTGATCCTGTCCCACCAGAATAGCATAGCTTGTAAAACATTTTTTTTTAAATTTGGTATTAGTTTTGCTTTTATTCGAGATGCCCATATGCAAAGCTTCATTTAAATATCTCAACAAATCAAAAATTGAATTGCGTAGTTACCAACGCTGGGTTGCGCATGCGCAAATTTTTTTAATTCGTCTACATAGTTGCTTGAGTTTTAAGGAATATTTACTAACACAGAAAACCGGACATTCATATGTTCTTTGTAACAAGAATGATAAACGAACCCTATTTTTTGGAAGTTTGGTCAGTTTCTCGAGGATCGTTAATAAACGGCAAAAGTGTAAAATTATGGTACATGAACAAATTGATTTTTTACTATAAGTTTTTTTAGTAAGAAACTCAAAAAAATTTCTTCCTTGGTGCAAGCCTCAACGCCATAACGAACCAAATAGCGAAAAAAGTAGAACAATAGCTCTTAAGATAAAGAGCGACCGATACTACCAGTATTTTAAACATCTGATATAATTATTTTCATTGTTTTGTTGCCTCGAATAGATTTTGTTTTGTTTTGTTTTAATTCATCACGGACTACTTCATCAAGATATAAAAACCGTTGATATAACTGGTATCTTATTTTCAAAACGTATGCTATGATAGTTCGTTGAAGAGAGAATTAAAAATGTATTAAGCAACCTAAAAAACCAATATGGCTTGAATTTTTTTACATCAATTCTAAATTAAGTGTATCAAAGACAGTAACTTTTATATAAAACTCTATTTTTGTATCTCGTATAATACTTTCGACGATATTAGACAATTACGGAAATGACCGTTTTTAGTTTTTCTTTAAATTACCTCCAACATATTCATTTTGAAGTATCTAAAACTTTGATGAACATTTAACCAATTCTCTATATTATAATTTAATTATTATTTAATAATAAGAAAGTTACCCATACAATCCCACCCGATCAGGAACACACTGTATATTATTATATAGCATCCTTGGGTATAACCATAGTATAATACAAAGTATAACCATTGTATTTATAAATACAATGGTATAACCTAATATACGTATCTACTTACAAGTGTCATTACTACTGCACATCTTTATCTGTAATTTAAAATATTATTGATTAAATGCTGATTTTTCAAACACTTTTTTACAATTTATTCATCAAAGGATCTTCGTTTTAATTAAATGTACTATGACAAAGTCGCTTTTAGCTTATACGTAGGTAGAAGTAAAAGTTTGTTTTAAAACGTAATTTTTTAGAAAGTTCGCTACAGTGGAAATTTCTTTCAATTAGGCAAGATTATAAATACATCTTTTTCCGTATAGATATAGATCAAAATACCCCACAAAATATTTTAGAATTAATTACTTTATGCTATCTATAATAAAAATCATAATCGAAAATGACCTCTGTTTACTAATTTTGTCTTATTATTTTAGCGACGGATGGGCCGATCGGCAAGATGTTACAACTAATTACGAAATGGAAGCTTGGGGTGGAATTTCAATAAGAATTCACTCACCTTACGTTCACGACTTCGATTCGTATTATTTATCCTTAAAACCCTCGCAGAACATTCGCAATCCTTGGTTTAAAGAACTGTGGGAGGCGAGATTTAATTGTACTTTAAACCGTTCGACATTTGGAGATGCGACAAATATGACATCTGTCCTGGAAAATCCTCTTGATTTAAAAGGGACTTCAAGTAGACATCCGTGTACAGGTAAATCAATTTCAGTATCTGCAGTTTATTATTGATGTTTGGTCATTTCCTTGAAAATCGTGGAAATTGAGAAGTAGAGTTTTGAAGCAACTTTGATGCTCGAATGTCTTGGAATTTTTTTTAACCCGGGGACCATGAGTTTTACCTTTAAGTTAGGCAAAGTTGAAATGAGTGGAAAAATAGTTGTCACAGAGCTTTGCCTTTTATATGAATGCGATCTCTAGGTACTTTTTAGAACTTGAGATCCGAATTCGACCTTTCTAAGGGTGGTATCAACTAACTAAAAATTCGCAAGTTATTGCCATGACGTGATCATAACCATTATCAAACATTGAAATGTACTAATCACACAAATCAATTACAAACTATTGAAGATGTTTACGCAGATGTAATCTGCCCCAGCCCAAATTTGATGACTTTTGTTCGAGTTTTTATACGTACAAACTAGAAGTATATAGCAGACGATGTCAGTCAAAATAGTGTGTTTTCACTGATAATAAGAACGAATTCATTCACAAGTTTTGGATATGTTGGTGTATCGTAGATTTGTGATTACTTTATTAGTGATTCTAAAATTTTGGGAACGCAATTCTCGTTATCTTAGCTTTGAGCTTACATATCCGTGACGTGCTAAAGCTCTTATTATATTGCGACGAACTTTGGCTGCTCGCGCATAGCCGGTGTTGGAGGAATTAAAACCCAATTAGTAGAGTTATTGTTTGGGCGTAATTTAATTAAAGATATTAATACAAAGTATATTATGATTCCTCAAGCGGTATAGTCGGCGGCAAAACGACGGTACAGGGAACGAACGAACGGACGGACTCGGGCGCCACCAGACGATAATCTCGCGCCTGGACGATGTCGGCGGTATTTACGCATGGACGGGTTGGTTTCGGTAGCCTCGGAAGCAGTCGCAACCGGAGATGATAATTCCAGGTGTTCGGCGGTCAGGTTCAGTAAATGCGGCGGTTATGTCTGGAACGCTAAAACAAAATAGGGCCTAATACGGCCAATTCCCTAGCAGAAGAAAAGTAATTAAACAAATTCGCTTACTGTCAGTGAAACGTAAAGATGCAAAAGATGAGAAAAAGATCTCGTACGGTCGATAAAAACCTAAAGATGCAAAAGATCCAAATTACGGTATGCAAAATGGCAAAATATATCTACGGACTTACTTACGGCAAGTAGAACGCAAAAAGATCTTTCCAAAATTGAGCGTTTCGCTTATAAAGAAACCCAATTTGGTAGAGGTGGAACAAGGAAAATCCAAACCGTAGCGTATTCAATACGAAATCGAAACCAATCAATTCCTGTTCGTCCTAAAATTCCCGAACATCTGGGAATCGATTCCTTAATTAAGCGCGCAAAATTTGATACCACAATCGTCTCAATCGGCGCTTCTTTACTGTAATTCCTTTAATTAGTGCATGCTAATTATACATACTCAAAAGCTCATGAACTTACATTAATTAACTGTATGTTAATTGCAAGTTTTCGGACTCAGAGCAGGTGGCGGTTGTCTAATTTTTGCAAGCAAGACGCTAACTGATAGCGGGCAAAACAACTTGCTTAGAAAAACCAAAAAATATTAAATGTCCTTCATCTTTTCCAGAACAAGACCCTTCGGTGGTTACAATAATAATCCCAAAATTCCAACATCAACGGGTGTAGGCGGACTAATCAATTACGGCCGCTCCTGGTGTCCCTATAGCCCCGCGGAAATTTCTCAAAATTGCGGTTTTCTACGTGACGAAGCTCAAACCAATCGTTATTATACAGGATGGTCCTTGTAAGCGGAAAAATCCACTCAAAAACTCCGGATGCTTCGATACAATATCACCAATAAAAGCCAATTGATGATTAAAAATTATGCAAATGATGTACGAATTTCCGTTTCCCTGCTAAGGGGTTTCTATTTCACGTTTTCCAGACTTTTAGATCTTTAAATCTGGTAACATGACACTTTTGAGACCGATGCAAATTTCCACACTTTTTACGTGAAAAACTCAAGTGCATTGATGCCACATTTTAAAAATGTACAAAGAGACCCAACCTAAGGATTCATCTTGTGTATTCATAAGTGTTAACTTTTTAAAAATTAATGCAAAATACGTCTCCTCAAACTCCGATATAATTGCAGATTGCAGCTTGTTATGTGAACTAGGATGGCTTATACCACCTGCTGGAATCATCTACATTTTTATTGGATTTTTTTGCTCAGAAAATAATAAGGAAGGAATCACGTAGTGAAGAGTTTTACCTATTGAAAGGATACACCCTGGTCCCTGTTGTATCTTGGGGTTCGATATTAATACTCTGCTACACTCTATTGATTAACAATTTAGTTTGTTTGGATTAAAAAATGAAAATTGCAATTAAAAAACTACCACAAAAAAATAACATAATATAAGGAAATTAATTGCATTTCCTTAGCTACAGTATTTTTTTATGAACTGATTTAAACCTAGCACGGATATGAATAATTACTTCCTAAAGGAGAAATGGCTATCTCTTTTTTAAATTTAAATGGTTTAATGGTTTGTACTGCAAAATCAGCTTATTTTGTTTTATATTGACGCAGTATATAATGGAAACCTTCCGAGTTCAATTCCCTTAACATGAATTTTAATTGGAATTTGCCTGGATCCTAGGAAAGTATGAAAAAGTCTGTACAGACGAGTCACAAATCCAGAGATTTCTGTCGATGAGAATACAAAATTTTTGATCCGGTTCTGAATTTAATTGGTCTAGTGATAGTTCATCGGACTTTACAGTAACAATAAATATGCGTAACGAACCTTGTCGTGGTGACCCTTGGCGTTAGGACATAGGTGGTGAACAACCCACTGAGATGATTCATTACATTGAAGGTATTTGGTTTGTATTGCTTGCGGTATACATCAGGAGACAATTACTTGGTGAATGCGTATATTTTTCGAAAAATTCGAAAATAATCAAATAATTCAAAAATCTTTAGTTTAGTTAGCCAGAGCCTGCAATTAGTTGCTCAGGCATGGATATTTTTAAAACGGTTTATGTAATTCTAAATCGCGAATCCTGTTTCCCTTATTGTTTTTACACAACGTCAAAAAGCGATCAAGTCTATTTCTATAAAGGAGCTCATTCGGAGGCTGAAATAAAACCCCATTTAAAAACAGTTTACGGTGATGCTGCACATTAGGGAAGAAAGCTTTTGATTTGATTGATTTGACCAAGAATTCGTGGAAGATGAGGTTGTTGAAGATTGAGAAGTTGACGTCCAGAAACAATTTCCCGTATTAAAGAAAACATGTTAAACCCGCGATTCTTATAAGTTCATGAAGTTGCAGAAACGTGAAGAACATCTTGTAACTTAGCAAAGAAAAGATTATGTCCTGGACTAGAAATCAAGTGTTGGCGTTGTATATGGGTGGCAAAAGTAATGCATGATTGCAGAGTACTACAATCGACATGCTATAGGCAATCGTTCCTAGAAGGTGTTGATGTTGATGTTTTAAATAAGCAAGAACGCTATCCAATGTAGCCCTTAAGGTTAAAAGTGGTTTAAACATAGATTCATGATCACAACATATCTGAAATTACATTCACGTTGTAGTTGATGTTAGCATGTATTTATTTAGTACCTAATCTATGATCGAGTTTGAGAAAATAGTGTATTATAGAGGGTGACAATTTGAAAACTTACCACCCCCCATATCTTAGTAAATAAACGAGATATTTAAAAAAATCAAAATCCGTTTCGGTAATTTGGAGGGGGAATCACAATGACATAGTTGGCGACGCACCCCCTCCAACCCCCTGCGCCCCAGCCACCCCAACTTTTAAATCTTAAATAGTGACCCCCCATGTGTGATACGTCGTTGGAAAGCTCTGAAAAAATGCTTTCCAACCATACCAAATAGCATTACATTTAGGTTAGTAATTATCGTGCAAATCAAAAAATAAACTAATATGATACATTTGAAATCTGTCGTATTTAAAACGCAACCGGCGAACATAGACGAACTAAGACAGAGAATAATAATTCAAGAATGTCGAAATATTGCAAAACCTACATTTGAAAAGGTTCGACAAGAGTTTGAGAATAGATTATAACTGGCGATCAAAAATGAGTTGCTGTCAAGTCGGCTTTGGAAGTTGTTAAAAGTTAAATACGATTTTCCATGCTTATTTTTTTTTCCAACGACGTATCACACATGGGGGGTCACTATTTAAGATTTAAAAGTTGGGGTGGCTGGGGCGCAGGGGGTTGGAGGGGGTGCGTCGCCAACTATGTCATTGTGATTCCCCCTCCGAATTACCGAAACGGATTTTGATTTTTTTAAATATCTCGTTTATTTACTAAGATATGAGGGGTGGTAAGTTTTCAAATTGTCACCCTGTATAACCTTAGTGTGTGATACTTCAATCAAGAGGGTTGATACACTCATTATCATTAGTTCACTAAGCTCATGATATGATGGTTTCGTTGATTAGCCACACGCAATAAACTTTTGTTTCTATTGGCTCTTTCTTGATGATTTTTGATAGTAAACTAATGATAATGATTGTATACACCCATCATAGATTGTCATAGTAGTAAAAACATATCTACTATGCGATTAAAAATGAGTTGCTGGTCGAGTAACCTTTGGAATTGTTGTTTACATGTTTACAACTTCCAAAAGCGACTCGACCGCCATTCCTCTTTTATTGCCCGTTATAAATGAATTTGTACTGTATATTGTTCTCGTTTTTCAATAGATTTTCTCGTTAATCTAAAGGGTAAAAGTTTCGTAAAGGGTTTAATCAGTTTCGTGTTCGTGAATTTATTTTTCTGTGTAAAGTGCGTATTGAAATGGATGACGTAAGCATGTCGCGAATTGAGCCAAATTTCTATACGTGGATATTGCAAATGAAAGCGATTTTAGTGAAAATTAAATTATGGAGTTATGCAAGTGCACCGCAGAAGAAAATCGTGCTGAAAGACGATAACACAACGCGATTGTGGTAAATACGTTTAAAGCGGAGGATAATAACGCGATGTCGGATATTATTTTAAGCTAACCATCCTAGCGAATTGTCGCAAAAAGCTCGAATAGATTCATCAATCATCCGGTCCGGCGCGTAAAGCGACGTTATTGAAACATGTGACAAAATGTCAGATAACGGTGATACACGTGAACATTTAAATACGTTTTTCGATACGGTCGACAAATTAAATGATATGGATATAGAAATAAATCTGGACTTACTGTCGGTAATGCTATTATATGTAATAGTTTGTCAGCGAAATTCGAAAATTTCAGATGCGCGATAGAATCGTGGGGCTTACTGTCAACTCATCTTCATATCCAGATTCTGGAAGATAGCGACGCTCGAAAAAATGATCCATCCAACATTGTATCGAACGCTATGATGGTTAACAGACAGTGAATTTCGATGCTTTATGTGTAAGCGAAAATGCTATATAGCTAGAAAATGTAGAATTGTTCAACAAAAGGCAGCAAAGGCGGAAATATTCAACTATTATGTCCCAAGTACACGTCAAATACCTGAATAACTCAGATCTGGTATTTGGCGTGCACGAGGGATATACGGGATGACTATTGCCCATTCAATAGTTTTTCTTATTCCCCGTTGTCATCTTGTTCTATGACCTTATCATTGGCACTGCATCTTGCTATTGCAATAGGCTTATATCTAGACGTAAAAACGAAAGAATAAAAGTGAGTTATTCGTCAGTTGTTGCATGCAAGATTTTGGATACAATATGAAGAAAATTGACGGTCCTGATTACGAAGCGGGAGTAATTAAAACTCAATGGAATAGAATCGCTAAAATTTTGCAAGATAAGTACCTACAACTATCAAGAATATAATGTTTGTTTCAATCCTTTCAAGGACATGGTTTTTCAAAAAGGATGAAACCGAAAATAGGCATGGGTTCATTTACAAATTGTAATTTCCGTTAATAAAATTTTGAATTATTTAAGTTTCATTTTTGGGAATTGACACATAAGCAATACTCGCGGGTATTGCACACGTGCATGAATACTCTAGGATATTAGTCTGTAGCTAGGTGATTTCTGTAATATGCATTAATATGATTGGTTGAAATTTTCCGAGGGCAATAGTCTTAAATACTTTCGGAACAGATACAATGTAATCCTAAAGATGGTCCCTAGGTACCGGAGCTACGTCACATATTATGTGCAATCGATCTGAGATTTTTATGAAGTAGAGGTAATTGATGAAAATGATTTATTTCTTTTAAGCTAAAGGTACATGTTCGCGATTTTTATGAATTTATGTGCAATTTATTGTCATATAGCTAATTTTTAATTCTGTTAAGTGAACTGGTAGTGTAATCACAAAGATTCTTACATCTGCTTAAAAGGATAGTGTCATCTGCATACAGAATTAATTCTTTCCCATGACTAACATTTGTAATACCATTAAAATATATCAAAAAGAGCACAGGGCCAGGTACCGAACCTTGCGGCACTCTCGTATTAATTTCTTTAAAATTAGATTCAGAATCATTAAAATAAACATATGTATTGTGTGCGATTAAGGGTACGACTCTAATAATGCAACTGCAACAAAATTATATCCTGATAGCTTCTGCAACAAGCAAGAGTGAGTTACACAATCAAAAGCCTTTGTTAGATCTAAAAAATTGGCAACACAAAACTTACTATTCTCAAAACTATCCAAAATGTAATCCGTAAGTCTCAATATTGCACTACTTGTCGATTGTTAGCGAATTTTCATCAAATTGAAAAATCGCTATTGGCTGCACTTTGTCGTCCGTCCGTCACACGTACTCCTTCTACACCACTGAACCGATTTGGGCGATATGGGGACCGTGCATACATATATTTTTTGGTTTTGCGCATGCGCAGTGTCAAAAATTTGGTTTAACGCATGTGCAATGCTAACTTTTTTTATTTATGAAGAGATTTAAGTGAAACTTTATATGTACACACTACCAATATAAGTAAAATCAACGACGAATTTTATACATAGGCATTTGGAATAAAGACAAATCTAACACCAGTTGCAAAATTTGGTTTTGCGCATGCGCAATGCCAACATCCTTATTTACGGAAGCATTTAAATGAAATTTAATACATAGGCACTTGGAATACAAGCAAATCTAACACCAGTTTTAAAATTTGTTTTTGCGTATGCGCAATAGCAACTTTCTTATTTACGAAAGCAGTTAAATGAAATATAATAAAGTAGGCACTTTGAATGAAACTAACACTAATACCGGTTTCAAAATTACTGTTTACGCATGCTGTATGAAGGTATTCAATGAAATTTCTAATGTAGATAATGCGCAATGCTATTTACGAAAGCATTAAACAAAAGTTTTTACTATTACTGTTCTTGATGCTATTGACACTATCTCGCACATCATTGTAAGATACTTCACAAAAATCAAAACATGTAGTTATATTATGATAACTATTAAAGTAGAACATCGGGTTATTTTTCTCATTAGGAAGTGAGATCTAATATTTTCTCCAATTTCAACAAAATGGTTGTTAAATTGATCAGATGTTAAATTACTACTTTCAAGAAAAACATCAGATACGCCCTGCTTAATAATTTGCCATATAGCCCTTGATTTACAATTAGCATTTTGAATAAATGTGTCATTGGCAGCTATTCGCCTTTATACAGGGTGTTTCGAAATTCGCGCACACGGAGTATGGGATGGTGTTATACGACAAAAACTGAAGAAAAAGTTCCTCTACCAGTTTTCCATCAGACCGCTATTTTTCAAACTACCGCGGTTTTAAAAATCTCCGCCGCCCCCTTACGCTACGCCACTGGTTAAACATAATAATAACACATTTTTAAAAACAAAAGAAGGTACAAAATAAACTATAATTATGACGAGTAGGTAATTACAACAGTTGTTCAAAATGTGCGCCTTCTGCTAGTAAACAAGCTTCAGCACGCCGAAAAAAAAGTACCGGTCTGATCAAAAACTAGTAGAGGAACTTTTTTATTCAGTTTTCGTTGTATAACACCATCCCACAGTCCGTGTGCGCCAATTGCGAAACACCCTGTATACTTTATGGTACTTACTTACAAGCTGACGAGTATGGTAATCATAATATATTCTCCTGTTGTGAGAATTATGCACCTTCAAAACGTCGTGCATATTCTTGAGATGATGATTAAACCACACGTGATTATGCCTTTTTTTACTTCGACAACTACGAGTAAAAACTTTTGACGGGAAGCTAAAATAAAAACAATTGATAAACCTGGAGGAACCTGAAAATCCGGTTATTCAAGAACCCAAAGAATCATAAAAATAAAGAATTTTAATATGAGAAATCGAAAGAATTCGAAGAACCTTCAGAATTTGGAATATCTTATGTACTGAAAGAATTTTAACAATCAAGGATCGGAATTATTCTGAGAAAATGGATGCATCAGTGGAATCACAAATCTAAAAAAATTTAAAAAATCAAAGGAATTCGAAGAATATCAACAATCTCACGAATCTTGCAAATCTGAAAAAATTAAAGTATCCTAAGAATTCCAGAAATCTAAAAAAATACCCGATCAAACGAATGCTTTTAAAAAATCCTAATAACAGAAGGACCTCCATGTTTCAAAAAAGTGAAATAATCCAAGGAATAGAAAGTTCATGAATTCCAATATTTGATAAATCCGAAAAGTACGACGATGAAAAAATTTAAAGCGCCTGAAAAATCTGAAGAATCAGACCAATAGGAAAAATTGGAAGTCGAAGTATGGGACGAATTCGAAGAATTTGAAGGTACTAAACAATGGAAAATTAATTTGAAACATTTGAGCATATGGAATAACCCAACTGTTGAGAATAAAGAATATGAAACCTAACAGCAAGAAAAGAAATTAAAGAAATGAAAGATTTTAAAGAATCTTCAGAAACGAGAGAATATGAAAGGGCTAAAGAAACTCTGCTGCACTAAACTATCAAATCAAAAACATTGTTACATTTCTATAAAAACACATTTATGTTATGAGAAAAAAATTAAGCACGATACCCACACTTTGAGATTTTTGGTGACAGCTCCCCAACGAAACATTTTGGACCTGTATCTTACTTAGACCTTATTTATTTTGGTCCATTTTTGAACATTTTTTTCTTTTTAGCATTTGATAGGTAAAAACATTTAAGTTACGAAGTCAACTCCAAAAAAAGACATGAAATAGCAATAGGATTTTCGTCGACTTCTGTTATGTTTTACTTGAATGCCGAAAAGATGCTGTGTACAGATATTCAGATCTTAATCGTCGTTCAATAACTTTCGATCCCAGATCAACGTGGAAAAATATTACACGTGAAAGGAGATGAAAATATAGCATGTGATACTTTCCAAGTCAACAGAACAGCTATCGTATTTATAACATAAAATTAGAATGTACGTACAAGGAGATTGTTTCAAATTAGAGCGACACATAGGTACCTACCCTAAGTTTATGTTATACGCACCTCAAAGAGAAGAGAATCATAGATGTTATCTTACTAAAGTTTTCAGTGTATTTCATTTAAATAAATTTTATGTTCTATTTATTCATTTTACTTGGAGTAACAAATGGCGGCAAAATGTTGAAGATGCACTGTATTTTAAACTGGCTGTAGGTATATATAAATTGTGCACCATCAATTTTTTATTGCTTAAAGTATACGCACTTTGCAGTTCCCTAAATTGGGAGTAAAGAAATATGGCGTTATGTAAATTTTATTACTCCGTTTCGGTTATAGTTATTTTCATGATAGCTCAACGGTCCAACTTCAAGTTGAAGCGCCGGCTATGCAATTCACTAATTCAGTAATTCTTCGCATTTCCCCTTATACTTCGCGAAATTTTAAATTTCAAGCAGATTAGGATTTTTCCGACTAAAATTAAAGAATGTAATTATCTTATGAAAGAGGCTGACAAAGCGTTTCTCCAACAGGAATGTATTCATTGTCGCTCATTCGAAAAAATCCTATTACTAAGGTTAAACTTGATTACCGCTAAACCAGTATAAAAATATAGACCTTCTCAAAAGATATTTGCACTTCAATGTTAATTTCGTCTCATTCTATGCGATCTCCTTTAATAAAATACACGCGTCTCTAGGTACATTGTTCAAAGTACTGTGGTAAGTCTTAACATAACTAATTTTCCACTCTCCTTCTCTTAGGCTAAAACTTCGCTTCGTAGATAATAGAGCTTTAGGACCCTGGTTTGTACGTTGTGTTTTTCGAATGGCGTGGAGCTTTTAAGAAGCGATTGCTAAAAAAGCAATTAGGTTGGCGTGTTTATTAATTATTTATCAGTTTGGTTCCTAACATTTTACAAAATATAATTAAATAAGGCAAAATGGCATTTCATTCACATTTATTTGCAAATCATAACTAACAGCCGCAAAAATATTTTTTTTTAGGTGAAATAGCAACGTGCGAAAATGTCAGTGCACACCTCAGTTTAGTACATGCATTCATGCATTACCCCGGCTTTCTTTACTATTGCTCTTCTAATACAAAAACAGTCACGTCAATCATCGCAGGCAGCCACCCACTGCAAAACTGGTGGCCTATGGGCTGTACACAAATTATGCTATTATATTTTTATCTCTATCTAGCCCATACGAAGAAAAAGACATACGTTTTACAGTGGGCGGCTACCTGAGACTGTTTTTATACTAGACGACGTATAATTTAAGTAAGAAATAACCATGCGAAAAGACTGAATCCTTTCGATGAAATTTGAAACAGGTACCATACCATACCAGCGCAAAAACCTATTTAAAAGTGTTCAATGTAATGTGTTTGATCATAAGGACATTCATTTTAGAAAAATAATTTTTTTCTGAAAATTTGCCACCAAGAAAACTCGCTTCTCCAGGTAAATTGGTCTCGGATTCGCTCCCGAACTTTTAACTTCCAAAGAAGATGAGTTTCTATCGCAATATATTTTGGTGACTAGCAACTTTGTCCAAAGATCGTTCATTTTCAGAAAAACTCTCGGTACACACAAAGAACTGCATTTAAGAATACAAAATTTTACAAACCTTAAATAGGTAATTGCTACTTACTCAACGCCAGACCCCTCATACACTCCTGTGACAAATTTCGCTTCCGCCCGGCAAAACTCTCCCGAGTAAATTCCCAGCAGCAGTTCTTTCAGCGTAGTTTCTTTAGGTTTCAGATCTCCTGAAAGTGCATTTTTCTTGCGAGGGGATATTCCGACGGAGACCAATTTTTGAGGAATGCGTATTCTGGGGGTGAATATTTTGAGAGTGGCACTTCCATAGGCGAACAATTTTGGGGCAAATCTTCTGGGGGAGAATATTTGGGGCAAAATTTAATGGAAGCGAAATTACTGGCGCAAATCTAATTAGAAAACAACTTACAATTACAGCACAAATCATTTTCTACAGCCAAATAGTTGTTAAAAGTACTCTTCCTCATAATGAGACGTGAAACGTGGGCTCCCTTAGTAACTTATATACTAGTAATGAGCAAATATCCTAATTTGACTATCGAAAGCCTATGAGTCACCATTGCCAATTGTATTTCTGGATTCATATAATGTACTATTTTAGGAAATGAACGGCTATCTCAAGAGTATCGACAAGATCCTAAACTAAGCTTTGTAATTAAAGCCGTCTATACGTTCGCTTACGCTCTACAAAATATGCATCAAGAAATCTGTGGCGATAAGTATTTTGGAGTCTGTGATAAATTGAACCCTTTTAATGGTTCCCTGTTCAAGGTAGGTAAATTTGTCAAAGGGTTTGATGTAAATTACGTCGTTGTTCTAATTTTAGAATTATCTTTTAAATGTAAGTTTTACCTACAAGGATGACATTGTAGAATTTGATGACAACGGTGATCCTCCAGGCCGGTACGACATTGTAAATTATCAAAGACTGGCAGATGGAAGATTTGACTATGTCCAAGTTGGTATATGGAATAACAGAACGCTAAATTGGATATCCGATTTGCAATTTGGCCCGCATTCTTCCATGGAATCAGTTTGTTCGGCTCCTTGTCCTCATGGTCACTACAAGGTATGTAATTAAAGTCCTAACAACTTTTTGTAAATGCGAACACGTGCCGTGCTCTTTATGATATTAATGAAAATTATCCTTAATTGATCTTGAAAAACCGATGGATGTCTGCGAATCATCGCTGCTAACTATATCTTAAGTCATATTATGAATTCAATTAATGCGATCAAAACCACTGCGCGCTGATCCCTGGAAATAGCGAAAGCAATCCCAATGAAACTCAAATTGACATTAACCTAAAACAAGTATAACTTCAACGAATATGAAACCAAGATTATCACTTTCTCCTTGTGAGTACCCACTTCCGATATTAACTTCTTCATATATCTGAATTTTAATTTTCTCCTTATCGCCAGATGTATCTAATTCACAACTTCCACTCTTCCTTTGTGAATACCCTTTTCTGTCTTCGAAATATCAGACTACGAATCTTTTAGGTTATAGAATGGATTGAAATTCTTAACATCTAGGTACAGCTGGATGGTATATAAAGATGTTCAGTTGTTTTCAGTAAAGTGCATTTGAAATCCGTTGGCAATTAATTCTTCTAGTATTTAGGTATCACTTCAAATTGGAGATTTTTCTTGAATGTAATAGCCTCAAACTTCGGTGGTTGTTTTTACTTGTAAGCGAAAATTAATTTTCGTACATCACTCATTTTATTGAACTTTGTTATTGTTTAGTATACTTAATCGGAAAAATCATCAGTAAGCATTTCCGCAAAAGTATGGTCACAATGACGTCTTTAATAATGGGGCCGATTAAATTAAGATTACTATTGGCGTGTTGACAGTTTTTTAGTTATAATTTCGCGAATGTCGAATATCGAATGATGAATATGCCACTTGCTTGCCCGGGAAACTACGCTCACGTGCAGTTTATTTAATTGTAGCAAATCCTTTACAAATTAATACCAAGCTTTTCTTAATAACTTTCCGGTTAAGCCAAAATTCGCCCAGAATAATTCACACTAATAGTATATTAAGACACAAGTGTATAAGCCCTTAATGCCCTTGATGCATAAATAACTTCGAACATATCAATCAGCAAGTTCATTTATGACTGCGCTGCGGTGAACTCTGTTCCATTGCCACATTGGAGGATGTAAGGAGTACCTATTATACAAAAAATGTCTAAAAGATTGTAAGGTACTTCCGTACCTCTTTTAGATTTCAAAGGTTTTAAAAACACTGATTTTGTTAGATGGTCCTGAAATAGTACATTATACCTATATCAAGGTAGAGAAGGCCACTATTATTGCCTGAGCACCAAAATTACCTCTCGAGGCGCTTGCGCCGAGGGGTGTGAGGTGCGAAGGCAATAATATACTTCTCTACCGTGGTATATATACTATTTTTTTCACTACTAGCACTTGAAGTCCTCTAAATTAACATATTATGTTGATAAGAAAGTGAACGGTTGGACAGAATTTTTTGTTTCTTAATTTAACATGCCAATCAAGTACGTAGAAGTACAAGTCAAACAGGCCGTATTTTGTTCTGTCATTGAGATATTGTCAAAAAGTAATTTCGTTCGAATTTTTTCAAAATGTGATAATTTTAGGTATGTAATTTCTCTGGAAATGGCGGGTGGTGGCAATTATTCATTTCAGAGAATTTGTCTAAACGTTTATTGAGCGAAATTTCGGGTTGTGTTTTCTAAAAGTGACAGCGTGACAGTTCTCATTATTGACTACTAGTTAATAATGTCCACATTATTAACCACTTTGAACAATTGCCGAGAAAGCCTACTTAACAAGTGGAAACAAGTTAAAAAGTAATCGTAAACGATTTACATAAAGCGCATTTCCACTTGCATTCATTTCCCATTTGTAAGATGCAACTTCTGTTAAAATCGTAAAAATCCGCCCACAAATATGAAAGATAGCGTTGCACGCATGGGCAACCCATTGTTGACGTGCTACTTCAATTTCAGTTTATGAGAAGAATTTCATTTCAATGCTTTTCTAAATAAGAAAGTTGGAACTGCGCATGCGCAAACCTAAATTTTAAAACTAATGTTAGATTTTCCTTTGTTCCAAGCGCCTAAGTATCAAATTTCACTTAAATAGTTCCATAGATAAAAAAGTTGGCACGGCGCATGCGCAAAATAAAATTTTGAAACTGGCGCTAGATTTTCCTTTATTCCAAGTGCCTATGTATCAAATTTCGTTTAAATTCTTCCATAAATAAAAAGTTGGCACTGCGCATGCGCAAAACCAAATTTTGAAATTGGCGTTTGATTTTCCTTTATTCCAAGTGCCTATGTATCAAATTTCGTTTAAATTCTTCCATAAATAAAAAAGTTGGCACTGCGCATGCGCAAAACCAAATTTTGAAATTGGCGTTTGATTTTCCTTTATTCGAAGTGCTTATGTATCAAATTTCGTTTAAATTCTTCCATAAATAAAAAAGTTGGCACTGCGCATGCGCAAAACCAAATTTTGAAATTGGCGTTTGATTTTCCTTTATCCCAAGTGCCTATGTATCAAATTTCGTTTAAATTCTTCCATAAATAAAAAAGTTGGCACTGCGCATGCGCAAAACCAAATTTTGAAATTGGCGTTTGATTTTCCTTTATCCCAAGTGCCTATGTATCAAATTTCGTTTAAATTCTTCCATAAATAAAAAAGTTGGCACTGCGCATGCGCAAAACCAAATTTTGAAATTGGCGTTTGATTTTCCTTTATCCCAAGTGCCTATGTATCAAATTTCGTTTAAATTCTTCCATAAATAAAAAAGTTGGCACTGCGCATGCGCAAAACCAAATTTTGAAATTGGCGTTTGATTTTCCTTTATCCCAAGTGCCTATGTATCAAATTTCGTTTAAATTCTTCCATAAATAAAAAAGTTGGCACTGCGCATGCGCAAAACCAAATTTTGAAATTGGCGTTTGATTTTCCTTTATTCCAAGTGCCTATGTATCAAATTTCATTCAAATACTTTTATAAGTAAAAAAGTTTGCAATTCGGTTTATAAATGGTCGAGATGCGAAAAGGGCACTGTGAATTTTGAATCGATTCGATTCAACTTTTGGCATTGCGTATTATATGGCTAAAGCTATGCCCATATTGAATTTCATGCAATTCAGTTCATAACTAACGGAGATGTAAAAGCGATCGAACATTTCTAAACAAAGTTATCGTTCACACGGACAGATAGATGGACAGACAGACAAAGGAACAGACGGAGAGACCAACCGGCAGGCGACAGATAGCAATGCAAAATTATAAACGATCTCTAGGATCGTTAATAAACGGCAAAAGTGTAAAATTATGGAACATGTAAAAAACGGTTTTTTGTTTTTTTTACAATAACTTTTTTTGTAAGCGGTACAGAAAAAATTCCTTCCTTGGTACAAGACTCGACACCATAACGAACCAAATAGCGAAAAAAGTAGAACAATAGCTCTTAAGATAAAAAACTAGTAGCGTCGCAAAGTTAGCGGACGGACGGACGGACGGACGGACGGACGGACAAAGTGGCCACAATAGCGCATTTTTTTTTATTTTTGTGGAAATGCGCTAAAAAGGTTAATAATCATGTCATCAGACGCTAGTAGTAAAAAAAAGTATTTATATCTTCCATCTTTTGGTGCATTCATTCAAAACTTCAAACAATGCTGCGATTAAAAAGTGGAACAGATTTGGAAGCATACTACGCGCGTTTGTGAAAGCTTCAACCAAAGGTATTTCGCGTACCGTGCCTATGTATTTACATTTTTACATTCTGTAAGCCGAGTTTTCGTTACATTATATCCGTCAATATCTAGCGTACGATGCCACGGGTGAAAATCTGTAATATAATAAATGCTAATGCAGAAAATGGTGTTGCATATTATGTGCTTTGGTGCAATCAATTTGTGACTGTGCTCGTATTCCCCGCATATTACGCATTATTGCTCTCTTTCTGAAATTTATGAAACTATGACATTGAATTTAGATGTTACTCCAAAAATGTCGGTTCGTTTAGTAAATGTTTGGATTGGTTTTTATTTATTACTTTTAGTTGTATATTATTACGGACAGTTACACACATATCCAATGAAATTATAACAAAGCGCATCAAGCAAAACAATTTAATACTTGGTTTATTGTTACGAACGCTACTATATGTGTTCTTTTATCAGACAAAAAAGTTTCCTTTCAGATCTTACAAATTGCGTACACCCGGTTACTTAGAAAACTAATAAATGTCTTAGAAGTCTAGAAAACGCCGTCGTGTTCCAGAATATTCCCGCGCGTTTAGCATTTTGTGCGACTTTGTAGATCAAGCGATGGTTAGGCATTATATTTTGGGTGAAATAATAATGTGAAATTTTCAGCGCTTTCCTTGTTGCGCCTAACTAAAAATATGTAAAAAAATCGTGACTTTGCGTTCCATTTTAGCTCACACACTTTTTTCAGAAAATATCAGAGAATCGCTCAAATTTTATCTTACCGGCCAATCTCTTAATGTGATGTATGGCACCGTAATAATACACCAAATACAAGTTTCAGGTATAATTAATTTGATGTTTTGCTTTCTATTTTAGAATGTACAACAAGGAGGCAAGGACAAACGCTGCTGTTGGGTCTGCGTACGATGCCCTTTCGGTGAAATCTTAGATGAAGCTTCCGATTTCAAGAGTTGCCAGAGATGCCCATTAGGAACCATTCCAGATAAAGCTCAAACAGGCAAGCGCTCATGTACTTTCCCATCATCAATTTTATAATATATTTTCCAGTTTGTCTTCCTCTACCAATTGAACATATGCAATGGTTCGACACTCAAGCTGTGGTTGCAATTTTTTTCGCGTCGTTAGGATTCTTCATAACTTTATTCGCGCTAATTATATTCGCTCAGTATAGTAATACCCCAGTTGTGAAATCGTCCACCAAAGAGCTTTCCTATACTATTCTCGCGGGGATGATGATATCACACGCGTCGATTTTTATTATTTTAGCAAAACCGACGAAAATGACCTGTACGTTAAACCGTTTCATTCCCGGATTAAGCTTCGCAATGATATACGCTGCTTTACTGACAAAGACGAATAGAATCTCACGTATTTTAGCGGGATCTAAAAAGAGATTTCCAACGAGGAAGCCATTATTTATGTCTGCCACCGCTCAAATAATAATAACGTGTTTTCTTATAGGAATTGAAGTATTCATTTCAATAGGGATGCTCATGTATCAAGAAGCAAGCAGCACCCACACTTATCACCCGACCAGGACAGTTCTTGAGTGTAATACGACGCCTGAAGGGGTTGTAGTGCCGCTTGCGTTCGACTTTCTTTTAATATTCTTCTGCACTGTCTACGCAGTAAAAACAAGGAATGTTCCAGAGAATTTTAACGAAGCGAAGTTTATTGGATTCGCAATGTACACAACGTGCGTTATTTGGATAGCGTTTGTGCCCATATATTTTGGCAGCGATTCGAAAGTGATTACCATGTGTATGTGTGTTACTCTTAGTGCAATGGTTACGTGGATTTTTTTGTTTATTCCAAAACTGTACATAATTCTTTTTCGGCCCGAAAAAAATAATCGATCCTTCTTTACTACAAGCAAAAATATTAGGTGCCATATCGGGTGTAGGGTGTCGACCGCTATATCCGAAAAAAGCTCAATAAATAGTTGGAGGGACAGTAGCTGCAGCTGTAGAGAAAACGAAAAACCGGTTAAAGAAATTCCACAGAAAAGAACGTTATCATGCCAAACTGGAGTCGAATTGTTGCAAGTTCTTTTAAGTGCTAAAAGTTTGATGGACATGTATTCGCCGTCTCATACTGCCCTTCCAAGGATTACGGAGAGGGATTGTTGTGAAGCTGACAGTTGTCAAATGAAAAAAATCACGATAAAGTTGCCAAACCAGTTCGATGCCAATCTGAAATATTAATGTGGTACTGAATGTAATAAATTCGGTGTATTGGGGTTGGAACCAATTTTTTATTTTTGGCATGTGTAAAGGCTATTAGTCCAATCGACGAATGTTTGCTTTCAAAGGTGACTCCCCTTCCCTTGTCCAACCCTAGGGAAAATTATTCTTTCCGCGAACGGCGAAGTTAATAAAATACCCAAGATTCAAGATTTTTCATGGTAACGCTTCTGAGTATTACCTACCCAGAGCTGGGTACTGCTCGCGAGCGTTTCGCTCAAAAAAACGCTTCAAGCACAAAAGCGCGAGCACTTTTCGGACCGGCCGCTTGGTGCTCGATACTCGAGCGTTTACAAAGTCCTCGGCACTCGAGCGCTTTTTCTGCCCGCGAGCGGCTTTTCTGCTCCTGATCGTTTTTTTTTTGCTCATGAGCGCTTTTAACCGCCCTCAAGCGCTGAAGGATTAAGCCCGCTCGCGAGCGTTTTTTCCGCTCTTGAGTGTCTCTCCGCTCACGAGCAGTTTTCCCGAGCGCTCGCGATAAACTGCTCGAGCACTTTTAGGAGTACTCGGAACGCGCACGCGATTTCGCTTTGCAAAACAGCTCGATACTCGCGAGCATTTTTGAGACAATTAGAGCGGTTGTCACTCGTCGCTCGAGCGGTTTTTTAGAACGCTTGACCCAGTTCTGTACCTACCTATAGATTTCTGGAAAACGGAATTTATAGTCATCTCTAAACACGTAATACTTTTTCTGTAAATCTAACTACAGCTACGGTGGAAGGAGTAAATTGACTTCGGTGTCGCGACATAAGGACGCATGAAATTGGATGCATGTTAAATTGGCGAGACAAAAGGACGCATCGTTACTTTCCTTCACACTTCACCCAGGCTTAGGAGGGAGCAAAAATTCTGGCGTGTTTAAAAGTTTCTTATTTATTTTATTTAAGGTTGATTTTCTGTGAGAGTAGAGTGCTTTTGCGATCAGGTGCTGTTTCAAGTTTACTTTAAATACTTTGGGCCTCACCGCTTTCCAGTCTTTTGGGCATAGGTTACCTATACTGCAGATATTCGGTTGCGCGTAATCTAACACCCGGGTGTTGACAATAGGGAGTTTTGTAGTTATGGCATAGTGTAAATTCTTGCAATTAAATTCTTCTGCTGCCTATGGACTTCTGATACCACTTTATATAGGGTGTAGCCCCTAAGACTCCTCGGATCATAATTCGTTTACCATAAAAGATACCGCTAAAGTCCTAGAGAAAAATTGACCCATATTTACCGCCGCCATATTTCTAAAATATTTTCGATCACCAGGGGCGTGCTGTATTCCAGTGGCGTATCAAACCTGCTTTTTTTTAAAATGGACACCCCATGTTTTATTACTGATTTGAAATTTACTTGAAAAATACTTATTCTTTATGTAACCGGCTATACCCCTAACTTTAACGATTTCGCTTTTATAACTTTTTTCGTCAAAATTTAAGTTTTTCGAAATTTTTTTGAGAGAAACTAATTCGCGTAGGCGGCTAAGTTTTGGACTGAAGCGTGGGTTAAGACCTCTTCCCAGTCACCGAATTTTGTTAGGTACTTTATAAAAAAATTAAATGTTTGATTGACCTTCGCCAAATGTTTTAAAAATTTCAAATGGTACCCCCCTAAACAAATTATACCTCTGGGTAGGCAAAACTACATTTTCCACTGATATAAAGAAAACCACTCATTCCATAAGAAAATTTCAGAGAAAAACCAAGTCCAAACGCCAATTTGTAAAAAAATCTTTTTCCGAACCTAAGTCTGCCACGATGAAACAAAAGATCTTCAATTCTCACAATTAACAGTAAAGTCTCGACAGTGTTTGTAATCAACGTTGCCAAAATGGTGCCAAATTCAAGCAGGAATGGTTGATATAATGTTTATTCTTAGAGATCGTTACCGGAATTGTTTGCTGGCGTCATAAGTGTACGCTAGGAGATATCCTGGCAGAACACATTCAAATGCACACGTGTTTCAAAAAGTGTTGGATAGATTGACAGCTACTGGTCGTGCAAAACGAGCAAGGAGAGTTAAACGGATACCGGTTTTGGCGGAAGATAAAGAATTGAAAGTTCTCGGAGCAACTGTTGACAATCGCCATATTAGTGTGCGTGAACCGGTAGTTGTAAATTTACCCAACACCTTTTCAAACGCGTGTGGATCTGGATGTGTCCAAGAATAAACATCGCATCAACCAGTTCTGCTTGAGTTTGGAACATTTTCGCAACGCTGATTCAAAAACAATCATACACTGCCGACACTGTACTGTTAATTGTGAGAATTGAACATCTTTTGTTTTATCATGGCACACTTGCGTTCGCAAAAAACGTTTTTTTTACAAATTGGCGTTTCGATTTGGTTTTTCTCTGAAATTTTCTTATGGAATGTATGGTTTTGTTTATATCATTGGAAAGTTTATAGTTTTGACTACCCAGAGGTTTAGTTTGTTTAGCGGGGTGCCATTTGAAATTTTTTTAAAATATGAAATTTTGCGAAGGCTAGGGCGAAGGTCGAACAAAAATTTTATTTTTTCGATAAAGCACTTAAAAAAACTATCTGATTGTGAAAGGGGTCTTAACGTGTGCCTCAGTCCAAAAATTAACCGCCTGCGCAATTTAGTTTCTCTCAAAAAAAATTTCGAAAAAATGTCAAATTTGGACAAAAAAGGTTATAACCGCGAAATCGTTAAAGTTAGGGGTATAACATGTTACATAAAAAAATAAGTACTTTTCAAGTCCTCTCCAAATCAGTAATAAAATATGTGGTGTGTCATTGAAAAATGCCACTGGAATGTCGGCGGTAATTGCGTATACTTTTGCTCAAGACTTTTTTCGGAATCTTTTATGGTAAAGGAATTATGATCCGAGGCACAGACTTGCTAGTCTCTGATCCGAGGTGTTTTTATAGGTGCTACACCCTGTATATGTATAAGCTGCAAAGAGCAGTCTATAATGCGCGCTTTATAGCTCTCATTGCTATTTTCTGCTCGTCAAACAATTGTTGCATATCTCGTTGCATAATGCATTATGTTTCCCCAAATTTCGATCGCGTTTTACAGGATCGCGTTTTCAGATTTCTTTATATTCTTTATAACCTCAGATTCTCCGGGTGTTTTTTCAAATACCTCACATTCTTCCGTTTTTTAGAATTTCTCCTATTCATCAGACTCCATGAGTGCCTTAGATTCCTTAGATTGGCGGTCTGGATTTCGAATTCTTTACGATTCTTCTATTTCCTCGGATGTTTTCGATTAATTCTTCAGTGTCCAGTTTTTTCAGATATTTAAAATTCTGAGTTCTGATTTTTCCGAACGGGAGGATTAATCGGATTTTTATAAGCAGGATTTTCCTATCTTTCGAATACCTACATCGGCTGCATCAAATTTATTAAATTTATTGTAACCGTTTCGATTAGGCATCCTCAATCTCCTTAAAATGTTGTTAACTAATATGGATTTAGAAGAGTGATGTACCAACCATCAAATAATAAAAATGGTCAATTACAGCGAAATCGCATGGATGGGCTTTTTAAAATGCCTTTGAACATGCAAATCGCACGATGACAATCACAACTGAACAGTATTACGACTAGCAGAAGATGTGCTTGTGAAAAAATACCAACTCACTTAAAGTATTGGTAACGGGAATATGGCGTAAACTGAATGCAAAGTTAAAGGAATATGCAATGATTGTCGTATTAGTAGGCAGTATGGTATTTGACTATTTGTTACAAACCTTTAGTAATGATAAGAAGGTTTTAATGAAGAGCTTTTTATTCGAGCTTATCGTAACATCTACAGAATACAAACTTCTCGGTTGTTCGGTAGCTTTTAGTGCAAAAATGTAATAACTGCACCTGTTGAAACTCGATTTTTGTTTTTTATTCGTCATATGTGGAGTATAGATAAAGAAAGGTCTAATCGAGTAAGCACGGATAAATAAATAGATACTTTTAGAATCCATCGGCTTAGACAATACAAAATATTAAAGTTGTAACGTTTACAGTGTTGGCGTGTATATGTAACAAATAAAGATTTGTTTTTGTTTCTTATATTAATAAGCAATTATTCTTTGATTCGTGACAAAAAAAAGTGTATTTGTTGAGCATGTGAGTGCATATGTAGCTAAATAATCCATAGAATACATTATGAAGACGATTTACCATGCCAGCGTGTTCATCAGTATAGCAAATCCAAACATACAAGAAGAGAAGGAATGCATCAAGTACAGAAAATTTAGGTGTAGAATCAGCAAACAAGACAAAAGTTTGGTGAGTAATCGATTAAGGAATAACTCGATATACTTAATACCAATCTAATGCTGAAAACCTCAGGATTTTGCTGTATACCGTTGTCGAGATATCTCGATCGATATATAAAAGGAGACATTTTAGTGCAGGGGTTAAGAACCAAAATAGGGTTGGACCTTGCATTTTGTGATAACTTTTTGAAACTTTCAGGGGAATTTCTAGACACCCTAAGGTTCAATTTCAGCTATGCCGCCACCCCCGCAACCCCGGACAGCACTTGCCTTAGCGGGTTTCTTAAGCGCAAGGTAGAATTTCAATAACCGCCAATAAAATGGGTCAAAAATGTATGTCCAGGGTTTGTTTTGTACTTTCTTACATCTAGGAAGGTTGAAGAGAATTGTCAAATACCCAGGGAGAATTTATGTAAAATCGTGACGATGACTTCTTTTGGCTGCTCTATTGAATATTATACAGTTAACTTATAACTATGCTCTAAAGTAAGTATTTATTGAGACATTACAATGCTGAGAGGAAAGTTAACGATAACTATGGCACTAAAATTATTGAACCCTATCTTGAGAACACTCGCCTCCGCAGTCGCACAATTCGGTGCAGGTCATATGGGACTTGACAAAACTAATTAGGCTTACAAAACAAAATTATTACAAAAATAGACTTCACCAAGGCAATGGTAATTTAAAAAAGACGTGGGATGTCATTAATGAGATGACTAATGGTTTCAAATCTAGAAGGCCTTTGGGGAACATTCAGGGCATATTTGGGGAGATAATTACTGATGATGAGTGTAAAGCAAACTTTTTTAATACTTACTATAGAGATGTAGCGGTTACTATGGCCGAAAACATTGATCGTTACCCGGCTGAGAGAGTGATGCTAAATTCTGCCAATATAAACCCCAACACAATTTATTTATCACCAGTTACTGAAGTGGAGATAGAAAATCATATCCGTAAATTACACAACCCTTACTCCCCGGGAATTGATGGATTATCAAACTCTATTATTAAAAAAGTTGATCCTATAATAAGCAAACCTATTGGTCATTATTATCAATATCATTATCATAGACTTCATTAATAAACATAATATTCTATCGGAATTCCAATTTGGTTTTAGGAAAAGTGTAAGTACCAGCGATACAATTTATGAATTGACATCAACTCTGTATCGTAAGTTAGACCAAAATAAAAAAACTGTAGCTCTTTTTCTAGATTTGGCGAAAAAATTTTACAGAAACGGATTATTAAAATACTTATGGGTAAAGACTATCGCTACCCTACCAATCTTCTGTTCGCTGAATCGGGATTATTAACGATTCGACAATTGTATCTGCAAAAGATTACTACTTTTACTTTTGAGCGCAAAGATACATATAAAGTGCTTGTCCATGAACATTATACTAGAAGCAACCGAAAGACGTTAATAATTCCTAAAACGAGTACTTCTCATGCCCATCATCATGCATTATACTTGGGTGTTAAGCTTTATAATAAAATGCCTATCTATTTAAAAAATTGAGAGACCCTACATGCATTTAAGAAAAGGTTTAAGGATTGGCTATTTGTTTTGTTCTTTTTTGTTGTAATAGTGTAGGTACATGTATAATATGCTCGATGACCCATCAAGTACAAGCCTTGGCTTATGTGATTGTTGCCAATTTTTTCATTATATCAATAACCATATATTATGCTAAATAAATACAAATACAAATACAAATACAATACTTGTTCTATCGTAAAGAGCTACCACATACTTTTCAATCGATGGTAAAGTTATTATTATTATTATTAAGGACTCTTCAATTTGTCCACGTTTCAGAGCAAAATATCCTTCGGAAACCTGAGAGCACGCCATCCTGCAATGAGACAAGACAAGACTAGACAGCTCAAATTAAAATTGTTCTTCAACCGTTGAGAGAAGGATTAGGTCTTCACTTGCTGAAAAAGGGTTAAAAATGACAAGGTATGATATAGAAGTAGATGTACCATTGGTGACACGGCTGAGATCAGCGTATCGAATTCGCATTTTTTGTAAATAAATTTGATATTTGAATTAAAACTAAAAATCTGCTGGAGAATTTGAGGGCAAGTCGGCCCATAATGTTAATTTTCAATTACTTTACAGTAGTGATTGTGGAACTGGTAGAGCATCAGGTTAAAAACGCAATAGTATGTATAATAATAAAATATAATATAAATAAATAAATAACAATAATTTACAATATAACGAATACAGAAAAGAAGTAATTATTGAGGACTTATTGCATGTTGTAAACTATATTTATCGTGATTGAGGAAATTTAAAATAAATTTTTAAAACAAGCAGTAAAAGATCGATAACCATTCACTCCTTAGTAATGATGATTGACAACAGCCAATCAATGATTGTTTCATTGTAGTTATAGTTACGACCCTAGCGTACCTACCTTTGAGCGTTAACATTCACTAAATAAACTGTAATACTAATAACAATATACATGCATGTTGGTGCATTTCTATGTAGTACACATTAATTTACATGGTGCTCTTCAACTTAACCTTAACGTACCTACAGGCAATTGTATTCAACTGCTTGGTACTTTTTAGATATGTATCGACTAAGGATGTCACTTTAGCAGAATGCTTCACTGCGATTTACTTTTGATGATTTTAACGTTATATTAAAGTACTATCATCTTTAAATTCATTTTCCTTTCTACTATAACAACAAAAGTAAATCTCATATTGCATATAACAATATCTAAGAAACATTATTAATTTCTTAGACTTACACGTTTACTTATTATACAACTTTAAACAATCACAGGACAGCTATAAACATATATTTTTCAAATTTGTAAGCACATTATTTACATTATAATATAATTTGTCAGTATTATAGTATTACTTATACAATCGTTGAACAAGAAAAAAATTACAAGGGGACTTTTTTAAGATTAGTAATATCCATAAGAAGAAAAGACCTCTACCTCATCGTCTGTCTAAAATGCAGTAGGTACATAAAGATTTGAACATCGATTCTATGTATGTAGACTTTCTTTAGTATTTTGAGATGATAGGTACACCAACTTTAATACTTTTTACTTTAAATTTTTAGTAAGTAGCATATAGTTGCACTCACACCAAATTTAGGTCGATTGCATTAAGCATAATTCCTATCTTTTTTCTTCAGACCTAAAACGAATGTATATGCTACAATAATTAGATGCTAGAAAATGTTTGCCTATATGAAGCAAGAACTAAGGGGTGGTATTTACATGCCATTCAAATTTTAAGTAAACATATAATTACAACACAGTATAAGTAGTAAGTTATCTGCAATAAACTAAGATCATTAAATTGCCCAATATGTAGTGCACAGTTCTTACTAAAATATTTCTTTACTTAGAGATATACATTTACAATACTTAGATTATTGAGTATTATTAGAATTGGATTATTCCATCTAATTATTACATGTTTTGCTTGTACGCATTCAGTTCGTTTTTAGGTTGAAACATTTAAATTACAATATTTATATAACATCAAATGGTGGTATTAGTAGCCATTTACCAATCGTAAGATGTATTAGCAGTACTAATGGGTTGTTGGGTTCGCAAGGTGGTAGCCGGTGAAGGAATGGTCGCTCCACATCGCAGAGGTGACTGTTTGGATCCCTACAATGAGGTCATTGGATATCAAAGCATTTTTTGGTCAATAAAGAAGGCGCGAAGTGTCCTATTCAAATCGTGTTAATTAAATTTACATTATAAATTACATTTCGAACATAAGAGCAACTTTGTACCAACTGAACGAATACAAAAATATGCAAATTTTATTTTAAAAAATGTTCCAAAAAATATCATTCCCATCCCATGTCATCAATAATGTGTCACAAATATGATTTTTTGAAATCGAACATTGAACATGATCTAATGGCTTAAGCTCATGGCGCAGATAAACCTCGTAACTGTGGAAATGCAGATCGATTGCCAATACCATTTATAAATGCGGTGATATTTTGATTAATTGCACCCATCCAGATACAGATTATATGAATATTTCAATCGTTTAAAGCAAAAAATCGACCGATTATAACAACAGAGGGAGGGGCCATATTTTAGAGCGAACTCACCTGAAATTGTTGATTGCCCTGTACAAATGGATTTGATGGAGCACCAGGAACATCTAGCGTTCCTCCAGTTCCAGTTTGATAAGTAGCACCGTATCCATCTTGCTGGGCAAGTTCGTTTAGTCGGGAGCTTGACAGAGCACGTGGTATTGGATTGCTTGGAACGCCATGTGGTGCTAGATGAGACGTTTCTTCGGCCACTTGTCTAGGATCTTCCGTCGCTGGAATATCTCTTAGAAAACCTTGATCTTGTCGATAAAAATTAATGAAGACGAAGACACCCAGTACAACTAAACACGTTAGACCGTAACCGCGAAATGTCGCAGTTGAACCAAAAGAATTTACAAACATTCCACCTATAACAGCTCCGCACCCTCTGCCTAGGCCATGGTGAATTCCTTGTAAGACGCCTTGGGCGGACGATCTTAGTTGTTGGGGCGTGTTGTGAGCTATATACGAACAACACGCTGCCCACACCGCTGCATGAGTAATACCCTACAACAATCGCAGCTGCGTTAACAATCTTCCAGTAACAATTACTCACCTGCATAAACTCAAACGGTAGAACCCACCACGGGCTATGCAACCATGAAATGTACAAAAATCGTAAAGTATTTCCTATTAGTCCAAGACACAACACTTTTACGTGCCCTATCTGGCAAATTAATCTAAAGCTGAAGAAGTATGCAAATATCTCTGAAATGTGATTTATGACGGACGCAACACCAAAAAGAGTCGGTGTTCCATCGTGGTCTTGCAAGTGCCAGAACAGAAATGTGAAAATCAGCCCTATACCAAAACCCATAAACCACGCGACAAAAAGAAAAGAAGCACATTTTAAATTTTTGAATTGCTGTAAGACTGTGATCCACTCGGGAATTTCTCGGGTGGTTTGCGCAAACATTTTTGTCTAAATCAATCTGTTTTAGTATCGTAACACAATTTTGTACACTTACATTTTCTTCTTGGAGAGGTTGGGTGTTTACCGACGCCCTTGTATCCGCAAGGGAAGGTAATTGAAGTTGCTCAGCTAATTGCGCTTGCATCTTATCTTCATATGTCAACGTCGGTTGTTCTTCTTTCTTAGCCGGCGCTTCTTCTGGTACATCGTACTTAAAATTAATCTGAGTGGCCGTGATTAAGGCCGCTCCCATCAAGACCGAAAACGTCGCGAAGCATATGGTGTAATTTTTTTCCTTTCGTTCCGGTTCGCACGGATGATCGGTAAATGCGGTCGAGTGATCCAAAGCAATTCCAACAAAAAACATCGCCAATCCCCAACCTAAAGAACCGAACATTCTTTGGTGACCGTAGCGGTCTGCATCTTCGCCGAGGAGAGTTATTACAGCAGAGTCGGCCAGAGTTATCGCCGGTGCGCTAAAAAATTCGCCAATTATAACTAAAAGTAATAAAAGGAAGAAAGCCTTTTGAATGTCTTGTACTCTATACACAATGGAAGAAATAATTGGTTGCACCCAACTTTCGTGTTTTTGTGGTTCGTAATTTTTCACAAAATCAACATTTCTTGGTGACTGTCCGGCGATCACCGCAGGAAAATTAGATCGATAGGCTCTAAAATTTTAAAAATTACTCTTAGTTACAAAACTGCGACGTACCTACCTTAAACTTTCAATCTCTTTATTGCTCGCGTACCAGTTCGATTGATTAGTTGGGTTCCTCTCGTAGGTTTTTATGTATAATCCATCGTTCTTTATTTCAATGCACGACGTTGGGGGCGGCTGAATGAATCCGATTGGAACGGTAAATATTATCCACGCCGCCAACGATCCCAATAGTAATATTTTTCCTTTCTGCCACCGGTCTGCGAGGCTTCCCCAGAAAGGCGCCGCGAGAAATTCGACAAACGGACGTGATCCTATTAGAAAGCCGCACTGACTTGCATTCATTCCCATTTGTTTAAAGTAGACACCCATTAGTGGAAAAAGAGATCCAAAAGCGGAATAAAAAAAGAAATAGAAGCTCTTTACGATTAACAATTCTTGATCTACGGCGCCAAATAGTAACTCAATTACATCCGATCTACCCCTAATTTTGTGCGTTGCTTCCTTCGGTTGAGGGTAACTGGAAGAGCATGCTTATATACCAATTGGGGTAAATATCATTGCGTACCTGGTTGGATCCACTTCGCCCTGTGCATCTGGATCGACAAGGGGCCTTGTGGACGGTCGCTCCTGATAGTTTGTCGCATGGGAATACTCATAATCTCCATTATCAAGCCTTTGCATATTCACGGTTTTAACTAACAACAATCAATGTCTACTTTCTATCAGCAGGGAATGCTTTCGATCAATATCGTCGCAGCGCTTTTGTACATACGGCGACGAGAGAAACTAAGCGAATGTAGGTATGTAGGGCATAAAAAGCATTCGGGAATCGGGGGAATAAATTAGTTACTACCAAATCTTAAATCATGAATGTAAATGAACTTTTATTAATTCGGCATTTACTTTCTATTAAAAATGTTCCGCCGATATTGTAATGTACATTATGTAATGTAGCTGGAATTATTGGAAGTGGAGAGGGTATTTCTACACTACACGTGCTCGAAATTATTATCTTTATGTCATCAACTTTATAGAAAAAGACAACAATATATTATATTAAAAACAACATCCTGATGCCTAGTATTACAAATTCTGCTTCCCTACCGCATCATTTCTTTATGGTCGCCCTCGCCACATCGCCACTAGGTACTGCTTTAATAGGTTTTTACAAGGCCTTTCAGCGTAGCTATGATTCTATATGTATGTAGGTACCCATGAGTCCTCAAATCACAAAAAATACAGAATTTAGAGACGCGCCCTCGGGTAAAGTTTAATACAAATCTCGTCAGTAAAATGACACTACTAGACTCGGGAATTAAAGTAGGTACTCGGCCCTCGGTACTTCAATATTTCCTCGCCAGTAATGTGTCTTTTTCCTGACTTTTATTTATGTAAATAACTATTATTAGTGATGCACTCAAATTGCGTATGCGAACGTAAGTTAACGAATAGACCTAGGCGAATTCGAAAGTAAAACACTTAAATTCATTAAATGATATCATTTTAATAACAGA
This sequence comes from Photinus pyralis, assembly GCF_008802855.1. Taxonomy (NCBI): domain Eukaryota; kingdom Metazoa; phylum Arthropoda; class Insecta; order Coleoptera; family Lampyridae; genus Photinus; species Photinus pyralis. The sequence goes on along the minus strand of NW_022170738.1, from coordinate 22,966,956 downwards.
GTGGGGTTTTAAAGAAAACGTTGGTGATTGTAACTTAATGCCCTTTGAATTATACCTAAAATTACTGGTCATTTAGCATTGAATCTTGTCAAAACTTTAAACATTGAATAAACTTAATTTTTTGTTCAATTCTTTAATAGTTATTTATGCATCAAGGGCATTAAGGCGATATTTATGCCGAGGGCGACAGAGCCTGAGGGTCTCCGGCCCAAGGGATTGTAGGTTGCCCGAGGGTTAAATATTGAGTAATGCCTGAGGTGCATACAACATTTTATTTTTCATCGTTCCAAAGAATGCATTTCCAATATACAAATGTCTTGATTATTGTTTGCCCAACATTAAAGTTATACCCGTTTGAGGCTATAATGAGATGACAATCCCTTATGCTCTCTCATTATGCCCTTGGACGTAATAGACTGCTTTATATATCACATATGACAGATATAATTGACATATAATCGAGCGTATAATAATTTTATTCATCATCATTTACCTGAAACCGTCAAGAAAATCTAAATTTCAGGGCTATTTTGACATTAGAAAGTTGATCTTTACCTGACTAGTACTGTAATATTTTTGCCTGACTCCCATTACAGTCCTAGTATATGCAAAATAACAATTAGATCATTCATTGAATAAGTTATTCAATCAACAATTGAATAATTATAATGCACACTATGTGGCTATTTTTAAATATTAATATACCCACACAAAGGATAATTGTTTTTTAATTACTAACAATTGGAATATGTGTGGAAGTAATTATTCCTTTAGTTTTGCGCCAGTCATTAAAATGTTTGTACGCCTTTTCGTACATCTTTCTTGACTTTGTGGGGAGCGAATATTGCACTACGGCGCCCGCAGGTTCGGCTACATTATAACAACGTCTCGCGTAGGTACTCTTCTTCACTGATACCTGCTTTGTACCTAGTTATAAAGACTGTATAGTTGAAAAGTACAAAGCATAAACTGCAAACTGAATTAAAAATGACACTGATTGTTTTAATTATTTTGACATCTCTATGGAAACAATTAAATAAAGTGATTTTAGCATGCGTGATTAGGTATCAAAATTTCACACATATGAATAATTTAATTTGGAAAAGTTATCTACATGTTGCGGTTTCAAGTAAAATTTTATACATAATACGTCATGAAAGTGAGTCCACCTGACTTGGCGTCATGTAAACGACCACGTTCATGACATATTATGTAAATAACTAATAGTACATTACTCTCGATTGTGTCTAGGAATTGTAAAAAATAGTACCCCAACTTACTTACATAAAAAAATTCATTACCGGAGAGAAATTCATAATAGAAATACGCGCGGTAAAGTACTTGCTGTCACTCCGATGCATAGGACAATGCAATTTCGGGGATCCTATACATATGTTGCGTCAAAGGTTATTAACTTCATGTTACAGAGTTTTGTTATAAATTGAGCTGAGCACGTTCTTTGTTTTGTGTTATAATTGTAAGTTGGGTGGCAGGGAAGACCAGTTCTGCAGGGGTTTGCTTACCTGCACAACTGATTGCTGACCTTTTCTGCTAGTGTTATTGTTATTGTTATTTATTTTACGTAAAATATGTAATTTCATTGTGTACCTACACTGCAGAATAAATCTATTATGGTCGGTGTTTCTTGTGAGAACTCAGGTCTAGCCTGGTTAACTAATCGCACGGATTAAAATCAAGTAACGATTAGTGTCTGTGTCTGTGTCTGGTGAAGTTATGTAGGGTTCTAAAGAAAAATAAAAATAAAATAAATATTCACACACTCACATTGGAAATCTAGGGATAGTATGTAATTCATACTTACCAACATAGCTATTAATGGCCCCAATAGTCAACGCTATCAGGAAAGAAGAAAACAAAACAAAAATATCATTATAATAATTCCTGTAATTTTATTAAATAGACTTTATTGTGTAAGTGTTTCTTTGGCTTTGCGTTTGGGTTGAATACGAGTGGGTTGTGATAACGTGGTGTGTTTCTGTGAAGAAGGAGTTTTGTGTTTTTTAATTGTATTTATGGTGTTTCTTTGTTCCTGAGGTCGTATTTGTGAGGTTGTTTGGGTTTTTGGTGGAGATATTGCAGTATTTTGTGAGCCTGTGGTGTTGTTAAGGTTTTTGCGCTTCGGTTGTATACGAGTGGGTTGTGACAATGTGGTGTGTTTCTGTGAAGAAGGAGTTATGTGTTTTTTAAGTGTGCTAGGACGTGTAACTTTATTGGGTGGACCTGTCTTTGTAGTGCAAGTTGCGTTACTTGTATTTGTGGTGTTTCTTTGTTCTTGAGGTTGTGTTTGTGTGGTTGCTTGGGTTTTTGGTGGAGATATTACAGTATGTTGTGAGCGTGTAGTTCTGTTAAGGTTTTCGCGTTTCGGTTGAATACGAGGAGTGGTTGTGATAACGTGGTGTGTTTATGTGAAAGAAGGAGTTTTGTGTTTTTTAATTGTGCTAGGACGTGTAACTTTATTGGGTGGACCTGTCTTTGTAGTGCAAGTTGCGTTACTTGTATTTGTGGTGTTTCTTTGTTCTTGAGGTTGTATTTGTGTGGTTGCTTGGGTTTTTTGGTGAGATATTGCAGTATTTTGTGAGCTAGTAGTGCTGTCAAGGTTTTTGCGTTTGGGTTGTATACGAGTGGGTTTGTTTCTGAAAGAAGGAGTTATTGCGTTTTTTAACTGTGCTAGGACGTGTAACTTTATTGGGTGACCTGTCTTTGTAGTGCATGTTGCGTTACTTGTATTTGTGGTGTTCTTTGTTCTTGAGGTTGTATTTGTGTGGTTGCTTGGGTTTTGGTGGAGATATTACAGTATTGTGAGCGTGTAGTTCTGTTAAGGTTTTTCGCGTTCGGTTGAATACGAGTGGGTTGTGATAACGTGGTGTGTTTATGTGAAGAAGGAGTTTTTGTGTTTTTTAATTGTGCTAGGACGTGTAACTTTACTTGGGTGGACCTGTTTTGTAAGTGCAAGTTGCGTTACTTGTATTGTGGTGTTTCTTTGTTCTTGAGTTGTATTTGTTGTGGTTGCTTGGGTTTTTGGTGGGAAATATTACAGTATGTTGTGAGCGTGTAGTTCCTGTTAAGGTTTTCGCAGTATTTCGAGGTTGAAATACGAGTAGGGTTGGATAAACTTGCCGTTCGTTCTCTTATGTGAACGAAGGAGTTCATTCAGTTTTTTAATAACTGTTGACAACCACAAGGACTGTACACTTTCATTGGGTTTCCCAACAGTGAGACCTGTCTTTGTAGTGGCAAGTTGCGTTACTTGTATTTAAATGGTCCGACGTATCTCTTAGCTATACTACGAGGTTGTGTTTGTGTGTGCTCGAGCATCAGTTGGTGGAATCATCAACGAGTATCCGGGAAAACGCTGTAGAATAGAGGCATTCCTAGTTTGAACATCAGATTTGTTAAGATCGGCCTCGCACTAATACGCTTGACGTTAAGGGAAGTTGAGTTACCGACGAGCGGCAATTGTGAATAACACCCAGCACACGCACAACAGCTGTCCTCTCGGAGCAGCCACGGAACAAGCACTCACAACCATACTCGTGCACTTTTTTACGCACTGGTCTAGTGGCGACCCCGTTCGCTCCAAAAAATATATAATATAGAAGGAGGAAGATGAGAGACAAAGGAAAGGCGCTACCCCTTGTAGTGCATGGACGCAGTATGACTGAGCAAGTAACTGGCACAACTTGGCAGCTTATTCTAAAGTATCTGCAGTTTTCGTCTTCGATTCTAGAGTTGTGATGTGTGGTTGGTTAGTTAGGTTTGGAGACTCACCTCACACGTCCATTAGTCCTCGATGTGTTATATCAATGAATCCATGCCACTCTAAAGTCTTGTTTTCCTATTCAGGACTTAATTTCATCGAGCCACGTTTTGCGGTTGAAAACATACTAATGAACCGGTACGTTCGAGTTAATATGTGGCTCTTACTTCAACGACGAAGTGAGAATCTCGCGAAAATGTAGGTAAATACCTGTTGTTACATCTAGTTTGGTGTAGACTATGTTTGTTCAGGTAACGGCTTCGTAATCTAAAGTGCATGAGGTTTGGTTTGGAGAGTATTTCTTAGCACGGAATGAGGAGAGTACTTACAGTATGTTGTGTACCGTGTTGTCGAGGAGAGTGCTGTTGTTTATTTCGGCTTGATATAGCAGTTGTTGATATTTCTGGTAGTTGTTCAGTATCTTATGCCTGTTTATTTCGTATTAGCCAATAGGTATTTTACGACAACATCTGCGTGTTGTTGATAGTGTACCTGTCTACTTATATGTATAAACAATCTTCGACTCTCCATCGTCAAATGCTGATTCTTTCGTCAAACTATTTACATAACCGTCTGATAAATTACGTAGAGTAGATCTCTGTCTATTAATGGATATAGTACGCACCTACTTCAGCAAGCGCTATAGCACTGGAAGAGAGAGTTCACATGAGCCACTTAAATATATACAACGTCAACTAAGTAGATTTCATTCTCAACTATATTAGAACGCATCCTCAACTACTATTCTCTTCTCACATACGTCATAATACATCGGCCTCGATCAAACGTTTTATTGCACGGTATTTTCCTCTTGCATGCACTTTATTCTGGAATTACACTGTTATCTGTTACGTGTTGGGGCTTAATGAGCAAATGTCGATAATAATTATTTTTAATTATTCTATCCGAGCTCGAAAAGATAGATACTCTCAAGCTTGTGCAAAGCCACTCAGGTACTCAAAACCTGACAGTTAAACCTAATCGGCACGGATTTAAATATAGCAAGTAAAAAGATCAAGTGTCTGTGTCTGTGTCCTGGAATGAAAGTTAATAGTAGGGATCCTACACAACAAAAATAAAAAAAAACAAATAATCGACAAAACACTTGCGGAGCTACAAATAAAGACACAACGCTATCACAAGAGAAGAGAGGAGGAACACAGGAGAACAAAAGTTTAATAACAAATCATTATTACCCCCAAAATATATTCATAATTACAGGCTGTTATTTTTATTTAAATAGGAGTTTACTATGTGTACAGTGCCTACGCTTTAACTTATCGGCTTTGCTGTTTTGGAAGTACGAAAATACGAGTGAGTTGATGATAACGTAGATGTATCTTCGATCGAAGGATGGAAAGTTTTGTGGTACATTTTTACACTGAGTGTCTAAGCAACGTGTAACTTTATCTGGGTGGACCTGTCTTTGCAACTATGGAATACAATGTTGCCATTACCAACTTGTCATTATTTGGTGGTTTCTGTTGTTTCTGAGGTTGTATTTGTGCTAAATTGTTATTATTATTATTATTATTATTCATTAACTGCGTCGAGTGCTTTTCTTCGTGAGGAATACTTCAAGTCTCAGCCTGGTAACAAAATCCGCACCGGATTAAAAGTCAAGTAACGTTAGTGGTCTGTGTTATTATTATTATTATTATATTATTATTATTATTATTATTATGAAATCTTATTATTATTATTAATGAATCCATGTCATTACTGACAGGTTGACATTAATCAAATGTTGTATATAAAAATTGGAATTTTGTATTAAAGACGATTTCGGGTAAAATTTAATACAAAACTCGTCAGTAAAATGACATTACCTGACTGGGAAATTAAAGTCTCGGTCCCAAAGGGGCCTCGTACTTGAATCTTTCCTCACCAGTAATGTGTCATTTTCCTGACTTTTATGTAAATAACTATTTCGTAATCAATTGCCGGATTTTTTGGAAATTATAAACTTGAGGCATTAACTTAATCATTCTTTTTTGGTTCAAAACTTCCGGGTAGAGGAAAATAACTCGGGTTGGTAATTGTAACAAGTAGTTGAACCAACGAAGGATAGGGTACCCAAGACCAATATCCGGGTAGAGGAAAATAACTCGGGTTGGTAATTGTAACAAGTAGTTGAACCAACGAAGGATAGGGTACCCAAGACCAATATAGCCCGTCAGCTTCAGAATTATAGGACACAATACTCAAAATTATTGCCGTGAAAAGTTTTCTTACGTATTCTTATTTATTGGTCAACTACTACAGTTAATTTTCTGTATTGATACGGAATTCCATTCCCAAAATTAATTTCGGAATCAGTTTTCCAACCCGACATAAAATTGTTTCTGTCCTGCGTGGAGCGTCTTTGAACTGCCTTTTAGTTTCGAAACTATTTCTCTAGTACCAGTTTAATTGTTCGCAGACCTGTTTTCACTTATTTACGTGAAACTTTTTCCTCGCTATTCACACATTTAAATTTTATTACCTTTATAGCAACAACAAACGATTTGTTTTAAATGTTCAGTATACACGCACGGACCGGTCGCGTATCTCGTTATACTTTTTAAATAAAACATATGTATGTATTTAATTTTTTAGTGTACAATAAAAAATCATGTTCACAAATACTAGCAACAATATCCTTACCTCTAATGGAAAACACAAAAAAAATGTTTTAAGAGATACTTTTGTTTTTTTTTGTGTGTAAAAAATGCTAATCAATACAGTATGTACTTTTTTGAGCCATATAATATTGGAGCGGTCTTGTAGCGCTCAAAAAGTGGCATCAAGAAAGTGGTAATCGGAATTTTCTAGTTTTCTTTAAAGCATGATAATAACTCTTTAATAGGGTCTTCCTGAAAAAAAATATTGTAACTTTTTTGTGTCTTACTGTAAAGTTTATAACCGGTAATTAAACATCTCATATACAAAACTGTTTTTCTACAATCGATATCCAAAGTAGGCATTTGCGCTCGTATTTGACAACGCAAACGTCATCTTTTTCGAGGAATGTCACTTTGTCGCTTATAAGCGACAAAATAGAAAAAAACGCTCGCTCTCCCAATTATTAACTATAAATCAAATATGCATTGCTCAGAGTATCCAATGACAACGAGTAAATGACATCTTTCATTTGGGTATAAGATTATGATGATTTGAGTGAAAAATTTAAATTTCTGGAAATATGTGAACTGCTCGATTGTAGAAAAAATCTTGTGTGTAATTCGAGCGCAAATTGATTGTTGATTTCAAGAGATTGCCGCGCTCCTTCGTCGCGCGTCAACTGTCTCTTTCAATCGACAATATATCATTTTGCGCTCTTAATACACAAATAGCTATTTTCCTAATTGCAGCATGTCAATAAACAACATAATATCGTAAAACTTTCAAATTTTGTCATGCAACCGACGACATGCCGATATTGGCCGAGCATCGCATACGTCACTACGCGGGTTGCCGATCGGAAGTTATATTAGTGCATGACACTGATAGGAGTTCGATTCGACTTATTATGGCAATCTGCCATAAACCGAGTTCTGACTGGTTCGTAAAGGGGCAGTTAGATAGTCTGTCAAAGGTTGAAGTGTTAATGGTCGCCGCCTTTTTCTCGAAAAGTGAGTTTTTCCATGCCACTCGTTTGAGTGGAGTCAAAGCCCAGAAGCAAATCTGTTATGGTTCATAGGAAGTGTAACATCAAGTTTTGTGTGTATAGTGCAAGGTATAGTGTAGGTACCTAATACAGTATGCACCTTACGGATTTCAACGAGAAAATTAGGGTGTTGGATATGTGGAAGTGAAAATAGAGAAAAATGTGTGCGCTGTAAGGGCACAGATATGCCCAGAACAGAGTTCGAAGTAAATCATATTCTGAATTACAATTACAATATTATATCTATGGATTTTCGTCGATAACTGACTGAAAGTAAATCGACATTATGCACTTTAATTAATTAGAATCGTCTTCACAACAATACAAATGGGATGTCAAATTCGCGGTATCACGTCGAACTTTTTTCGTATATTTCCTGTTGGGACATTTATATACAATTTATTAGGTTCGTGATGACTTCTGCTATCACGCTCAGGTACAAATGCAATAATTATTCGACGCTTTTTCCGTCAAAACGACGTTTTCTTTCTCTGAATCGATTGTAAGCAATGCTACGGCTGAGCGCCAACGCGCGTAGTGACGTCACTGCAATGTGGCGGTCAGTCGAAACTTTTCAAACGCCGTTCATTTTAAAATCGTGTTTGCTAATCACAACGATTTCTCTTGACAAAAAAATGAGTACCACTAATTTTTTTAATGTGCTTGGAGTTCATTTTCAAGGTTTTTGAAAAAACGCGGAAAACCCCATTGCGCATCTTTTTTCTAATTTGACCATCGTCTTATCTTCTATGATTTCCGAGATTCCCATGATATACATGGACACAGTGTATAAGGGGAGTAAGTCTATTTATTCTTTCATAGAATGGAGAGACTGCTCTATTATAGTTTTTGAATTACTTGGTTTTCTGGGTTTGCATTTTTGGGAATTTTCTTAGATCAGTTTCAAGCATTCGGCCGGCTACTCCGAATTAGGTTTTCATGCAGTTTTCCTAATTCGTAAGGTACATACCGGAGTAGTATGGAACAACTTAAGACCTTCTGCAGGGACACCTCCAAAAAGCATTATGAGGGTTACTTTGTAATTGGGCGCAAGCCTGTTGAGGGCCCAGAACAAGAGAGGGACACTAAATTAAAAAAAATGAATAAATAAGATATGAAAGGCTAGGGACATTGAGGAATAATTTCATTAATTAATCCGGGCTGGGCTGGAGATAAGCAGCTTTTTTATCATTCGTAATTTGAAGATAAACAGGTGTTCTTTGTACTTAACAGATATGCTAGTTTATCGAAGACGCATAATCAAATGAGATAAGAGGGGTATCCGGTCGTAGCTTTTAGTGGACTCGATTGGTAAAAGTAAAAAGAGAAGGATTGAAAAAGGGTAAAGGGAAATTTCGTTAAAAAAGAAAAGAAGACGTTAAACGGGTTTTTTTTTCGTGAATGACAGTCTTGGTGGTTTAAAGTTTTGGCAGAAAAATGTTTAGTGTCTTAAGAGATTTAATGTTCGCTATAAAAGTGAATACTCCAGTTCGTGCTACGCTCCAGCGTTGTATGTGTCACGTATTCAGAGAAGTATTACATGTACAATTGAAATTAAAAAACGGCGACTTCTTTTAAGTTAATTATCAAGAGAGAGAAAACAAACGAAGATTCAGAAGCAACATAAGTTGGAGTTGCAGCTTCGCATGGTACGTGCGGCTTTCCATGTAACAAACTTGTCTTGCATTGGGTGGTGGTGCTGTTGAATCGCGCCACGTGAAGAGGTTGCGCTACCAGCCGCGCGCGTTTGTGTAACGGAAGTCCGTTACAAGTCACGCAGGCGCACCAGAACGTTTTGTTTTTTTTTCATTCAGATAAGAACAAATCGTGCAATTTAGCGTTTTTAAACGTAAATTATCAACCGGATGATCTTCGTTTTTCAGCAATTTGGACAGACTTGAGTGGAACGAGCAATAAAGCACTTAATAGTGTGAAACATCCGGAGAAGTAGAAAGGGGGATCGTAACTGTTCGTTAATGTCTTCAAATATCCAGAAAAAGGAATGCCAATTAAACAAGCAACGCCTTGGAATACAAGGTTAATCCCAAAGCAACTTGTCAAATTTTTCAATCCAACCATTTCGACAATAATTAACGGACGAAGGGCTATAGCAAGTCCTAAAAAAGTATTATTACATAATTTTACCACATACACATACCTAAACTAATCCCGTAGACTATTGCACAGAAAAACTGCCAATAAACGTTGTAACACGTCGATGAAAGTAGTAATACTACAGCGGTTACACTTAGGCTTACATATGACGTCAAAAGGGTGTTTATTCGATAGAAGGTTGACAACATTCCACTTGCTATTCGCCCCATGGTATTTGCTAAGCCAATTGCCGTTATTAAATGATAAGCTATGTTGCGATCTATTCCGTTTGTTTCGGCTCTTTGAACAATGAACATAAATGGAGTGTACAGGCCTAAGACTGTACATAGTCCGCTAAATGATATCAAGATGAAAGACGGAGATTTTAACAGGCTGAAATCCACCATTCTTGTAGCTATCTTCGGAAACCAGAAGCAATAAGGTGTGTGGGATTTCTTATCTTTGGCACTAACTCTTGTAACAGAAAGATGATAGCCAATGTTTCCTTTCTGTAATTTAATTTCTTTAACATTCAAGTGTATTACTATTTTCCACAATTACACTGTTGGGTCTAGAAATTTGCAGTTGGCCAGATTTAACGTATTCGGGTAACGTAGATAAAGAGGCGGGATAAAAGATGTCATCCCTGCATAATGGCCGTGCGGGCGTAGTAGATAAGCATAACCGTTGGTAGGTTAGAACGATTCTGTCTCGACACGAAAGATTAGTATACTCGCCTTCTTCCAGAACAGTCATTAGCTTATTTACAGAGCCTTTAATTTTCGATACGTTTGAAGTTTTGGATTTAGTCTGACTTTGAATAGTGTACACCGATGCACTTGCTGCTGGACTAACCGATTTAATGAAAAATGAAGTCGACGATTGATCCGTCGGGTGCAACATTATTTTTGACGTACTTCGATCTGAAGCCGTGGTGTACTCAGAATTGCTAAAACTTGATGTTTCAGTAAGATCGTGTTCATCTGGCAATTCTTTTATCGTCTCCAAAACCTTTTGCTCTTCGACGACTCGTACTGGAATCAATGGGCGAAAAGTTAACGCACAGAAAGAACATAGTAGTCCACAGCCCGACATAACTTTAAACTTGACTCTCCAAGTTTGATTACTCAACAGAATTCCAAAGATCAGCGGAAACAACGTTACTCCCATAGATGATCCGCACGACATGATTGATTGTGCTAAAGCTCTCCACTTTTCAAAGTAGAAACTTACTACAATAATGGCAGACAAGAACGTCATTTGCAAACCGAGTCCTCCAATCAGTCCATACCAGAGAATAAAACATCCCAATTCTTCACAATTTGAAGATAACATTAATGATAGGCTCGTAACTATGCCACCAATCACTGCGACTTTTCGGTATCCAATCGTATTTATAAATACACCGACTAACGGACCTATAACCATCTCCTTCGTTAAATTGTCGGTGTTATTACGGCAACAAACCTGAGAGAAAATACGTTCCTGTCAAAATCGAATTTGCGAGAGCAACTTTCGTGGTACTGCAACGCAATGACAAAGAAACGTCGCTTAAAAATAGAGCAAAGGTGTACACCATTCCATCATTGACAAAGTTTATGATGAACGAAGCAGCCACTATGACCCAACCCCACATTCCATCTGGCGGTATAACTATGATTGCTTCGCCTTGCCTGTCCAAATTCTGAATTTCGGTATTGTCTGTTATCAACTGAACTTTTTTTGCAAGCTGCGAGGTATTTACTACAATTGTTGTAAGTCCACATTGTGACTTGCTCGATTTTGAACTTGCCATGGTTGATGACAAAACTTTTGGCTAACAGGATAGTATTTTGACGTATCACGTCAGTTATGACACGTTCACAAACATTATAATTACCATGGTACAATAAGATAATTACTATGAAAACGCAGCAAAAGTGTACCATAGACGACAGATTAATCGATCTGCATTGAAATTTGTAATTTAAGCAGTTTTTCAATAACTATAATAATGAAATTTAGTTAAAAAATAGTAAAGTCAGAATAATTGTTGTATAGTTTTGGAAAATTAAATGGCAAATATTATGTTGTCCAAATGATAATCTTGCGCTGCTGGCACTTTTCTAACCGAAAATGGAAATTAGTTGCCAAGCGTCTACACATTTCTCTTGAAATGGCGGAGATTTGGGGTGGGGTGTTTCTCTTAAATACGATGTGACGCGATAAGTTTAAACTGATATAAAAGTCTGATAAATCATTGTAAAGCTTCTGACAATTCATCTAATTTAGACGTCAAAAATAGCAAACTTAGGTTCTGCCGTCGCGGTCGTTGCCATATAGAAACAACATTATCATATATTCTGAAGGCCATTTTATATCGTGCTCCGCGTCCCATTTGAAATAAAAATGACAGATTTCATTAGAATTCGCAATCATCTGTTTTACTTTATCTACCCTTGCAGTTAAAGTGATCACTTTATCTACCTATACGGTTAAAAAGCGGCTTAGCCTACTCCTGAAAACCTAAATGCTATACAATAAATTTATTTATATGGCTTCTGCTATAAAACAAAGTTTTGTAGTGTACACGACGATAAAGGGAAACTAACAATCTCGTAAAAGTTAATTGTGTAATGGTTAAAATATTCCTTTATAATATATATATAATAAAAAGTCTGGCCATTCCTGAATGCTGATCCGATAATGGATTACAATTTTACATAAAGCAATTCGTTTAGAGTCGGGTTACTCACCTGCCGAGCTGCTTATGTTCAGGAAACAAAGAACATTGCTAGTAGACATCTTTAGCCATATTTTGAAAAGGAATAAATCATAAATAGGACAGTGTGGATAATTGAATTGAGGAGATATGGTAAGATTCTAATTTTTCGAACAGTCACGTTCATACATTGTGGAAACTCGTCCTTCCCAACATAAAAATTTAAAATCTTAGGGCCGGTTCTACAATTACACCTATTCCCAGAATAAGATATTCTTAGAATAACTGCCATAGCGATATGTATCCTATTGGTTCACGCAATGGTAACCAACGCAACCATCGACGTTTATTCTAGGTATAGCTTTTTCTCGGTAGGTATGCCCTAAATCAGATATTTGTGCCGTGTATTGCTAACGCAACTAATCATACATGATTAAAATTTGGTAGTTTCGGATCAGACCGCTTGGTGTACTCGGGCTTCATTGGTGCTTTGAGTTTGTCAACGGCACGCTTTGTAAGCGTCGTTGATTTATAATAATCAGTCCAATTCTGTAACCATAACAAGTTTTCAATATTACTAACTATAGCAAGATTGTTCAATGAAATTCTAGCAATATTACGGGCAATTATAACCAACTTTAGCAATATTGATAATATTCCTACACTTCGTCATATTGCTACCAACTAGTGAGAACTTACTAACAGAGTGTTGTCACTGGATCTAAAATTAAACGCATTAGGCCTAGGTACCCGGACCCAAATGAAATTGTGTACAATGAAATCATATTGACGTTATACTCGTAACGTAATTTCACGATTGCCATGGAAATGTCACTTGACGTTTGCTTATAAAAATCATCGTCTTTGTGAATAAAACGATTTCCGTTGAAAAACTAAATACACCGTCCATTAAACCGCTTGTTGTAAAATCTAAACAAACGTTGGTAGGTCTAAAATTATAAAGAATATGAAAAGTTGTTTCCATGGATGAATAGGAAGTGACTTACGAATAAAGAATATTGATACAATTAAACATGTACGATCTTGTATTGACTCTCATAGTGATATCACAGTTCACTTCACAACTATTTCATCATGGTAAGCTATCAGCCTCAATGCGAAATACTCTTAAACAAAATAGGAGCTGGTGGATCCCCATCGAAGTTAATGGCCTTAAACGCTCGAAACATCACTGATTACTATAAATTTTGGTGGGTTTTTCTATTCGATAAAAGGCACATTTCTGGGCATTTTGATCAGAGTTCTGAGCGTCGAAACATTTGGGCCTCAAGTTAAAAAAAAACTACCGTGTGGTGCACTATTTTGATACTCGGCAGGTAAGATTTAAATTTCTTGTACTAATCGTGGTTTTCCAGTTATAATTTTTATTTTGTTACAGTTTTTTTTTTCAATTGGATATTTTACTGCTCAATAAACACTGAAACGGCAAAGCCGGCGTTTATTTTTTTCCGTTACATCCTCATACCTTTCGTAGAATTTCGGAAATTCAGAAAGGCAAGGCTTGAAAATTCGTATTTCCCAACTAACTAATTCTTTAATTAATTGCTCGGTTTCCTTTCATCCTAAAAATCTGGGAAACGACTTAAACATCTTGATAAATTAGCGCACTTCCAATGATACTGAATACAACCTAATCAGACGATAGGTTTGCTGCAACATATCTAGTTAGCTACTGCTAATTATGCTTACTCAACTAAACGGGTTGAAATTCCAAAATTCGGTAGTCCACTCATGGTTAGTTGGAATTTTTGGGTCTCTTATCTACGTACCCTGGTTTTAAACTTAACATTGGGAAACTAAAATCGGCCAAACATTAATAACGAGAACGGAAATCATAAAATATTAATTTTCTCTTGTTATCCAAATGACGAGAGCTTTCAGATGCTGCAACAATTTAAATATTCCCATTGGAACGGCCCAGATACTTTACACGTTTTACGCACATTTTACATTTAGCTTTGTTGAATTTTAAGTTTGTTGGTGTCTCAAAGGATCATCATAAACGAATGTATGAATGTTTGCTCAAGAGATTTCTCAGATGCTCATAATCGATTGTAATACTTCGCGTTAGTAAGAAGACAAACTACATGTTACACATTTCCAACGTATTCTATGTCGCTTTTAGCAACTTGAGGTTTGGAACAAGTCAGTAAGCGTCTAAGTAGGTTGATTCAAAATTAAAGAATCCACATTTTATTTAACAATTGATTACATAACTAGTCAAACAAGAGAAGTACATTAACAGTAAGTTGACAACTATAAATACCTATGTCTCCCTCTTTGCAATCTATTCTAAAAGTGACGAGTCAAATTTACGGATACTAGCATAGTATAGAACTATAATATTAGCACAGATCTACACATACACAGATTGCTAACCTTATGCATTTTTTGGGAAACAAATTTAGGTATACTTAAAAGCGCCCTCTATTGCGGAGCAGTATAAACATGTATCGTTTAAAACTGTAATATGACGCTTATGGATTTATGCGTTAGATGTCGCTGAAACAACATTAAAGTTAAAGTCACTAAATATAGAAAGTACCGCAATCCATTGGGCTCGTGTGTTAGAGAGAGAACGCATGATTTTTGCCCAAAAATGGCGGAAGTTACCAGATTCTAGTTACTTTAATGTTAGGGATTGTTCCACCTGTTTGGAGATATCTGTATATATTTTTATAAAACATGACAGTACTATGAAGTTAGGTTATAAAAAATTACAGCTATTCAGATTTTATTTGTAAATTTTTTTAAGTTGGCAGCAAATTTGCCCAAAAATGGCGGATGATTGCGGTACTTTCTATATCTAGTGACTTTAGATTCCAGTAAAGTCACTAAATATAGAAAGTACCGCAATCAATTGGGCTCGTGTGTTAGAGAGAGAACGCATGATTTTTGACCAAAAATGGCGGAAGTTACCAGATTCTAGTGACTTTAATGTTAGGGATTCTTCCACCTGTTTGGAGATATCTGTATATATTTTTATAAAACATGACAGTACTATGAAGTTAGGTTATATGACAGCTATTCAGATTTTATTTGTCAATTTTTTTAAGTTGGCAGCAAATTTGCCCAAAAATGGCGGATGATTGCGGTACTTTCTATATCTAGTGACTTTAATTAAAGTTTGCACAATTCGAATTCCTTAATATTCGTATTATTACAGTGGTATGATATGATAGGAGGTACGTTGAGCCATAATTGTTTAATTTAACACTGGAGCTACTCATTCGTCGTAAGGGAGTTATTAAAAGCGGGTCCCTGTGGTCACAGGTCAGATACACACGAACATAGGGCAGGTTCTTAAAGAATCGTGAAGGTTTTTTGAAGTTGGCGGAAACTATTTGCGGCTTTAAAGGTCTTGACAGATTGCTAACCGCAAAGGCATACTTAAAAACTATGTATATCTCTGCCATCATTAACGTTACACTCTTTACCACGTCGATAAGATATAAGATAGGGAGGTTATTTTCGAAAAGTTGATAGTTTTCCAGTTGTAAGCACAAAACTGCTAAAAAAATATCCTTTTCAACTTTTTTGTATTTTTTTCAATGTTGCGTCATGAAATTTTGTTAGCAAACTTCGGATTCGGATTCGGCACCCCAAAAAACATATAGAATCACAGAAATCAAAACTACCCCACAACTTTCCTGGTAAAAATACAATTAAACTGGATTATATGCACATTTTACCGCTTTAAATTTTTTGCAGCGACATCTAATGCATAAATCCATAAGCGTCATATTACAGTTTTAAACGGTACATGTTTCTACTGCTCCGCAATAGAGGGCGCTTTTAAGTATACCTAAATTTGTTTCCCAAAAAATGCATAAGGTTAGCAATCTGTGTATGTGTAGATCTGTGATATTAGTAACAGGGATATTTTCACTTAGTTTTGTACATTATGAAACTTTGTTCGATATCAACAACCACCATTCCTCTTTCCATATTTAAATATTCTTTGTAGAATAACCATTTCATCAAGGTAGGTAGATTCGACTAATCACTTTTAAGTTTGAGGTTAGTATAAAAGATTATTCTAAAACTAGTGTAATCTAAATTAACAGTTTTTATTTGAGCAAAATTTATATTGCCACAACGCATAAAAAATTACTATTATTATTATTTTCCATCTATCTACACTACAAATATACAGTTTTGATTGCCGCTTAGCACGATTAACTCACAGCAAGCATTTTGTTACTCATATGTTCAATTTCCCATGCAGTTTGTAAAAACTTTTGTGTTCTTTCCAAAACGGAATTTACGGTTTGGCTTAGTGAAACGACAACCAAAGTGTTGCAAAATTAAATGAATAACAAACTCCTTAAAATATCACAAATAGCTACCTATTATAATAATTACATCGATGTCAAGTGCTGAATTCAACTAACTGAAACTTCATAGCGGATTATAAACTTAAATTTGTATTTGTCGTGTAAATTCTTATGTCACAAAGACAATACTGATTGTTTGGTACATATATTATATGATTGCGTTTTTGTAATACATTACGTGCAAATCACAGCCATCTAAAGTCTACTGTTTTCAGTTAATCGAAAACAATAATTTACTAAATGCGCTTATTACAAAAATTGAATTACAATAACATTTTTGATTATAAATACACACTTCTGTTGGTTTAGCTTTCTAATATCAATGTTAAACAGTTATCATTTAACTTGGGTGTTGATTGGAAGCAACTTCGATTAGCACAACCATAACAGACGAGAGACTTACATGCTTTTTTAAAAATAGCCAAAAATTTATACAATTATACCCAAAATATCTTCATTGTCTCTAGGTTCCAAATTTTAATGCAGAAATGTGATTTCTTTATCCATCTACGTAAAAATCTTCTAAATTATAGGCTGTTTACTGCAATTAATATTGGTTATAATTATATTTACATGGTATATTTAATATTTTTAACTTTTATTAATAAGTACAAATGTGCAAAAGCTTGTGCAGTACAGTCATTACGAAATTGAGATTAGAAATTATACTATTACCATCGATTTAAAAGTACCTAGCTAGTAACAAGGGGCATGATTTTACAAAATTCTACTGCTAGTTAGCGTTACGTATAACGGTAGGTGCTGTCGTTGATATATTCTTCCTATTTAGGTATAGGATTTGTGTAGAACGTTTCCTAATTAATCGCGAATTACACGCCAATCGATAGGAGGGTTTTCTAAAGATTCCATAAACTATTTAATGCCACGTAAGCACGTAACGAATTAGTTTTTTTCTCTTTTCGAAGATTAGATTAGTCAAAGCTAAGATTTCATTGAATTGTCAGGAATTGTATTGCGAACTTACGGTACATCAATGAGAGATCCTATCAGCCTGAAGGTGTCAGTCGATTTAACTTAAGTTTGATGACGTACAAGAGCATCATATCACATTTTTACGCACGCTGCTCGTGAACCTCAACTCTGGATTTCGAGTAGGTTTCCAAATGTTCAAAGGAATCAAAAACCGTTGATATTAGATATGCAAAAAAGATTGGTACCCAACGAATATTCCAGAACAGGAACATCGGCGAATAGACTGTGAAAAATCGGGTGAGAAACACCCTAAATTATTACAACGAAGGCTTTGAGGTCCAAGGGGCCAAGTATTTCATTGCGCTATTTTTTAAATTACGTTAAAAAACAATTTTTACCAATCAAAATTGAGCACCTCTATTATGTATACAGGGTGTTATTAGATGTACATTAAACGGCAACTGGTAAAAAGGCCAAAGACAATTCATTCGAGCAATTTGGGGATTTCCATACTGTGGAACATTGGTAGTTATTCATGTAACTAAATCCTGCGTGAAACAGGAAGCACGATTTGTTCTCTCGAAATTTTGCGATTCAAAAGTTTCAAAGAGTTCTATCATCCCCTTCCAAAGGAGAAAGCTTTGATTCATCGATAAATGTAAGTTAGTTTGAAAGATGTTGATAAATTTTACTTCATTAATTATGACGTTGAGTTTTCAGTTCAGTAATACTATTCATTTGTGTGGGTTAAATTTTATTTAGCATCCAAATGGGTGTAAATTTATTTTGAATAGCATTTTGTTTGAAATCCCTATATTGCGTTACGCAAGTCACCACCCTGTATATATTATTTATAGACGTATGTGTAAGTACATACATCCTGAAAACGAATAAAGCGTGACTAACAAATAGGTAGTAATAAAGAAAGTTAATAAGCGAACAAAGAACCAATTTTCATCAGTTGTTCTAAACTCTAGTGCGCATATAATAGGGTTCAAGGAAAATATCTTCAGAGCTACCTTGACTAGAAATGAAAAGTGTTTTAGAATTTTCTCCTTGTTTAAGTTCTAGTTTCTAATTGACGTGCATAACGGACTTTCGGTGCAAGTTTAATAGTTTTGAAATCAGATAACCGTATAAGATTACCATAATTATGATCTTGCATTCGATATGGGGTCTAGTGAAGTACGAGCAGTAGGTCAAGCCGATAGCTCAGATAGAGTGCAGATCATTTTATTACCCCTCATAGAGCATCCCACTTTGAGGACGTCTTCTGAGGAGAACCACGTCACCTTGAGTGTTGTGCAAAATCTCATATTCGACATTGATAAGTGGAGAAACTAAAATATTTAGACCCTACCTAGGCCTAAATTTCTGCAGATCCTGTGTTTACAAGAAACATGTATTTGCAATTAAGCAACTTTCAGATAAACTATTTGGGTAACCTACACTATCATACATTTTGGTTTTGTGCGTTGTGTGTACCTACTGTATGTAATGCATACGTGTTAAGGTAAAGTTAACGTATACAGAGCGTGGTTTGCTTCTTTTGATTATTAGGTGTATGAACCAAAAATTGTACTTGGATTATGTGATTGTTTAGATAGATCATATTATTGATTTTTTTCTGTTATCATATCTAGTAGTATACATCTTTATAGTAGGTGATATACTGGGAGTAAATACTATTTGCTAAACGTAGCCATCTCGATCGCAAAATCCTAATAGTTTCATATCTTTGAAATTCATGATTCCATCCATACTTCAAAATCAGTCGTTCATGTTCGTATTTCCCATAACAACCACAGCATACTACTATATGAAACAACAACTGCTATACCATGCTATATCATTGATATTTACGATTTTGAAATGCTTAGTATTATCCTAGGTGAATTACGGAATGCCTAGCTACACTAGATTGTAAAAAATTGATCTTGCTACGGAATCAGACACTTCTATATTGCATTTGCAAATTAGCACTTAGCTGAAGAAACTTATATTAAATAGCTTATCATTAATTAAGCGTATGACTTGGACGAATTCATTTTTAGTACTTAGTGTATCACTAACATGTTGACCAACTCTTCACTGATCACCCTTCTCTTATATATATGCTGATCACGTTTCAAATTCAATTTTTCACCTAATACCAACTCCGCTCATAATTTCCTACGGAGTGCTACTCGATGTCGTACTAGTACTATTTTCTGATTCGGTAATATCAGCAGATATATAATACCGTGGTGTTGCAACTAGAGGATAATCGGGGCCCGGCGGAAGTACGTTGTCTTGAAATGAACCGGTAATATTTCCTGCGGGAGCGTAATGCGCAACCACTACTATTTTTCCTGTTCGAGATCTTGCTTTGCCAATGCCAAAGTGTTTGGAGTTTCGCCAGACGAGCTGCGTAAAGTGACCTAATCGTTTTAAAAGTGTTTAATTTTTATATTTACTTGTGAGGAAAATACTTACCCGAGTTAACATTAGCGTGAAGAATATCAGGCTCCTTGTTGTAATCGTACTGTCGAACGGCGCTGTACCAATAGACTGCAACCTCTTGCCCTGAAAGTGTACATTTCATTTATTAAGGACGGATTACTTCAGCACTTATTAATGATCCTCGAGATCGTTTGTAATTTTGTATTGCTGTCGGTCTATCCGTCTGTCTATCCGCGTGCACGATAATTTTGTGAAGAAACGTCCGATCGCTTTGAAAATTGATACACATGTTCTTCGGGATATATGAAAGGTCGCTATTGCTTTACGGCTACGTAGACTAGCGGGTCAAAAAGTGACAGTCCAAAAGCTGCCGAAACCTCCAAAAAAGGGTTTCTTTTATAATTCTGTTACAAAGAACATATGAATGTCCGGTTTTTTGTGTTACTAAATATTCCTGAATGAATTAAAAAAAATTGCGCACGCACAACCCAACTTTTGCATTTGCGCAATCCCAATTTTTTATCTGTCAAGATATTTAAATGAAATTTTGTACGTAGGCACCTCAAATAAAATAAAATAAAATAAAATAAAATAAAATAAAATAAAATAAAATAAAATAAAATAAAATAAAATAAAATAAAATAAAATAAAATAAAATAAAATAAAATAAAATAAAATAAAATAAAATAAAATAAAATAAAATAAAATAAAATAAAATAAAATAAAATAAAATAAAATAAAATAAAATAAAATAAAATAAAATAAAACAAAACAAAATAAAATAAAATAAAATAAAATAAAAATGGCCGGTCTACCTTGATAATTACGCGTTCCAATATGTCAAAATTGAGAGCCGGTTGCTTTTACATTTTTTACTACTATTACTAACCTGTAACATCCAACTGAAGAGGACTTGCAGGCCGACAGAACAAATTTTGACCAATATCCTTGTCGTTCCTATAATAGAAGCGATTAGTGTGTGCCAAATGATTTGCCCACGTTTGAGCCAGGTCACAAAGCTGTAACAAATATGAGTATTAACGTATTGTAGGCGCTAGAAGACGCTGCAACACATACTTTCCGCTCAATTTAATTAAAGAAGCGGTATTATTTGTATATTGAGCTGACGTATTGCGTCGTCTCTTTTTTAAGGCGTTTAATTCTGGACTTATTCAAAGCGTTTACTTTTGGTTTTAAATCGCTGCAAATATGACTAAAATTGAAGTATAAATCGCTGCCCGATGACGGAGAGAATTCATCTACAGATAGGAAATATGTGGATCATCATCACCAAGAGTCTTACTGTTTCCGAAAGAACTTGCGTCGTTCAACTACATTATGATTGCGCCGTCTTCCCCTTTATAACTTTATAACTAATTAGTTTTCACTTTTGCTTTTAATTCAAGTACTGTAACATTTTTTTTGCAATTTTGCTTACTATTCCCTGCTATAGTTTTTGTTTTGCGTAGTGTACAAGTAATGTGTGATTATTAATCGTTCCAACTTACTTTTCCGAGATTATTGCTCGAAAGTCATATATCTACGTTTCTCCATTTCTTTTGATTAAATACTTTTCTTTTTTGTACAATCCTTGCGGTAAATAAAAATGTTCGTACCATTTTGATAAGACAAATTACCTGACCAATTATTTCGATTTGCCTGCACATTGCAACTAACATTTGTTCGTTAATTTAGGGTGTTCAGTTGCAATAGCAGAAGTCTTCTTTATTCATTCCTTTTGTATTTCAATTAATATTTAGAGAAACGTCAACATCAATTCATGTTAATAGTTTTTATTAATATTAATTCAAGAATTTGATTTTATTTGGTAGTTTCCCCCAAATTTATGGTTTATATTGAATTTCTTTAGGGTATCTCAGTTTTAGGTATTGAGTACTATGAAATATACAGAGTGGCCCAACGAAAAGTATACAGAGGGCTTCTAGGGTATTAAATTTAGAAATTTCGAAAATCCTCGAACACATCAATTTTGTATTCGAGGGGAACAACTTTTGGAATACAAATCACGAACCCAAGTTTTCACCCCTCTACGTAGGGAGCTTAACCCCTAAAATTTTAAATGAAATCCGATGGCAAATGGCACATTATTTGAAAGCCAATTTAATCGTGATTACTAATCTGCTTTGCTTTTTAAATTCTATTGATTCGTTTCGGAGATAATTCGCATTTGAAATGGTTTTTTCTAAACCAAAATAAATGCGATCTAAGTCACCTTTTATTAAAATTTTACTTTGACGCTTCAATTTGTTTGTTAAACTTAAGTGAGCCTGTCAGTTCTCCGAAACGAATCAATAAAATTTAAAAAGCAAACCAGATTAGTAATCACGATTAAATTGGCTTTCAAATAATGTGCCATTTGCCATAGGATTCCATTTAAAATTTTAGGGGTTAAGCTCCCTACGTAGAGGGGTGAAGACTTGGGTTCGTGATTTGTATTCCAAAAGTTCTCCCCCTCGAATACAAAATTGACGTGTTCGAGGATTTTTCAAAATTTCTAAATTTAATACCCTAAAAGCCCTCTGTATACTTCTCGTTGGGCCACTCTGTATAAAGTGGCTCCATTAGAAGACCGTTTTACCATAATTGTTATTTTCAAATTTTTAAAGCCGTTGGATTCTTAGTGGCGCTCTATACTATTTAGTGAGTCAATGGGAAAAGGAAAAGTGGGCGACGGTCTGACGGCCGATATCGCAATCTTAATCTCGTTTACCTACACCAAAACGGTTGAAACGGCTAAATTCGCCTTGGGTTCTGACTAATGTTCCTTTTAGCTCTCACGAACATACTCTGCGAAATAATACGTTAAAAATAATTAATTAAATCACGGCGACGTTATGTTGTGAGCGGAAAGGACGAAAAAATGAATTACGCGGTATCGACAGCGAGGAGAGACAAATTATTTAAAAACGGGCAAGCGGCAAATTATTCCTTAAAGACTCGGTAGGTTTACTTTTATTAACTTGAAATTTGTTTATGAAAGGGATTTTCTCCACTGTATAATGAATGTAATTTTTCTATATGCAACCCAGTTAGATGAAAACAGAATTTTTTTAAATTCAATATTGAGTAGTGAAAATCTTCTAAATGAGTTGAAATTATATTGGTTAAAACTGAGATATGTTTGTAAAATGAAATATGGATATTAGGTACATATTTTTTCACTGTTCGTAAGAGGAATTGTCACATTAGTAAACTGAGTGTATAGTTGCACAATTTTGGACACGGGATTTTTAGACAAAACATTAATATTAGCTACACGTTCAAATTAAAGTCAGCAAACCTTTAAATAAAAGGAAAAAAGATACTAATTCAAAGGCACAATGGCAAAAAAACTAAGCTTATTGTGATAAAAGCATAATTGCCTACTCGGTATCAATACTGATTTTGACCCATCTTGCATTGATTCATTGGACGGAAGTTTTCAGTTATAATACTGAACTATGGAGCTAACCTTTAGTAGGTATATGAACTAATCTAATATGCAACTCTAACTCCTTTAGATTAGTGAATTATCAAACCTTGATTAGAGTAAAAAATATAAAGTTATCAACCATTAACTTCTTAAAAAGCCATGCACGATTTCAGTTGTTGGGTTACTCTCGCTAAATAGGACGACTTCTAGTATATACTTATGTAGTGTCAACGCTTATTTCTCCTTAATTAGGAAATGTAACCATGTAAAAGGCGATTGATTGGATGTTCTTTACAGCCCTAAAGAGCGTTAATTAATCGACGTTTCATACTTCCTACAAGCGATATTCGTAACCTTTGGCATTTTGCTTCCATCTAACTAAACTTTTCACGGCTCAAAGCTACAAAGAAAATCGTTTAAGGCGCGCCCTAAGAAATTCGAACGTCGTTTCTACGCACAGTAAGAAAAGTACCTGCTCCATTAAACCAAATTATTAGGTCTACTTCACAAGATATCCATCCCCTGCTACCTAAGCAGGCACTCTTTATGTATATAGCTGTACTCCTATAGCGTGCACGTGTAGTATGTAACAAATCTCAACTAGTCGCGTGCACGTGGAACCCTATTGAATTTCCCACACTGTTTCCTTTGAGTTTCCAAGCTATCGCTGTTTCAACGTTTCCGGGCGTAATTTATGGGAACAATAATTAGATCTTTCAGTTTTTTATTCACGACAATTAAATTTCGCTGCCATCTGCTAGATAACATCAGGACAGGCAAGCTATAACCGCGATTTGGTTTCGAAAGGAAATTAACTCGTAACTGAAACCATTATTTCCCTTCGCCTTGTTATTGATTTGGGAAAATATTAGTAAGGGTCAGAAAAAACGTTTATCAATCAATATTATATGAGCATTAACGCAAGTAGCGGCAAAACGTTAATTCAAAAGTCACAGAAGAACCTGTGGGTGGTGGTTATTTATTACGTACGTACATTTAGAAACTCCTGGCACGCATTTAACACTTTCGCTTTCCTTTTTCGTAAAAAATGATCTTAAACTTAAAATATTTAAAATTAACTTGCATAACGGCATAGTACCTACCGGCTACCTATCAACTATTTATAAGTGAGCATGCATGTTGCAGTGAAGAAGAGACTTAAGTATTGTCATAATATTAAGTAAGTATTTAACTGATGTGTAGTTTTTAACTCAAACAGAAGGAAGGGCAAACTAGTCAAAGCGAACAATTGCATTCATTCATTCTGCAATACCATTGAATAATAATTTATTATTCAATGGCAATACTAACAATCAATTTACAGATACACTGAAAAAAATGACTTCCTTGTGGTAACAAATTTAGAATTGCTACATGCATATTGTTGCAGCAGCAAAAAGAAATGGTTTTTAGAACTAAATAATTTACTGCTTTAGTTTTCCCAAGTAGTTGCGATTTCTTGGGGTTAATAATGAAACTTTGTTGGAGGATAGCAAACATTTTTTGTTAAGAGCGCCAACGAGCATTTTGCATTGATTCCATGAACATAAAAGTATGCCTTCATAACAAAAAGCAGTTTGCTGAATGCTGATAAACCTAATACCACTGTATTTGTGACAACATACTAAATTCCTTAACTTGAAGGACGAAAATAATATAAAATTTTATTTATAATACTGCAATCATGCAATTCCCAAGTAGTTGACAGGATGTGCTTATCTCACCTTGCCTTGCATGTCCCAGAGTGCCAGCCAGATGTGAGAGGACATCATTACAAAGTACTCTGTGACCCTGTCCAGTGTCATAATTACTAGCTCATTTTTTCATGGTAAGTCGCCAATCTTGTACCTACTGAATTTCGGTTATTTACATTACGAACTTTTAGAATTTTAATGTTTTTTCAATGGCTGAACAAAGTGTAGGTGATATATTGGAACAATGGGGATTCCCGGAACTACTTTTGGTGTTTGAAGGTAAGTGTAACTTTAATCCATAAATTGTTTTGAACTATCTTTTGTTTTCCGACATTTTCATTTTTAGATTTTTCGAACAACGACAACTCGAAAAGTGCCGGTCTGATCAGAAACTGGTCGAGGAACTTTTTATTCAGTTTTCTTTGTATAACACCATCCCATAGTCCCTGTGCGCGAATTTCGAAACACGCTGTATATGTAAAAGCTGTTTACATGTAGTGTAGGTAAGTTTTAATCTCGGTTTTAATTTAAGTGTTTTATATTTTGTCTTTGGAGATGTTAATGATAAAAAAGTTTTTCTTTTGTAGTTAGGTAAACAGTAAGTGATTTAATAAATGTGTATTTAAAAAAAAAAGTGATTTGTTTTAATTGACATCACCAAAACGCGTGGACGATGCAGACAGAGCGGAAAATTTATTGTTCCAACCAGGATTCATAGTTAATCCAACTAATCATTTGAGACAATTTATGTGTTTCCAGCATAAATGGTATGCTACTACAACAAAGATAAAAAAGGACAAATTAGGAGGTCCAGCAAATACTCGTTAGTTTATATAACAATACCGCCCTGCTGCTGCGACTAAGCATTACTTGTTACAGGGACAAATTTTTTTGCAAGCTTATTTAGTTCCTCAAACCAAAATGGTATGCTTTCTTAACTAACTTGTATAATTTGTCACAAGTAATTGTTTTAGCTACTGGAACAAATTTACTTCCAACAAGTTATGTTGATTTCCTACAGCAAATAATTTTGTTGAGGCTATAGCTACTAAAAAAATTAGTTGGAGTAACTAATTGTTAGTTGCGACAACATTTCTTTTTTTTCAGTGTATGATCAATTGCCTTATGAAGACTACAAAAAACCACCCAACTACCTACCACAACCAGTGTCGTAGCATTATCTTTAATTTATGCTACTCAAATGGAATTCATATCTTATTATTATTGACCAAAAGGTTCGTGATGAATATTTTAATTACCTGTTGCTAACAGTCCGTACGATGGACCAGGGAATTGATGGCCGATCGTTTTTGGGTAGGATAATGGTTCCGTAAGCGAGCTTATAAGCTGCACATTTGGGCGAGGTGAGGCAGCTCCCATTCAGAAGCGAAATATTTAGCCGAGATTTGCAGGGGGGAGGGGGGGTCTACATATCATCCGGGAACGGGGCATGACTAATAGGCGGTACAAAATTTGCCGGGTCTGCTAATTTATTAATATAAACAATACATACTTCAACGATAATATTGCGAACTATACATGTTATGAGGTGACAAGCTGCTGGAGACACGTTTAATTATAACGTTTTTTCGATTTTGTTTAAGAAATTGGAAGCATTTTAGGGAGCGTCAAAGAGAACTCAGACTTTCAACCCCCTTAAGAATCACCTTACTCATTAAATACCCCACAGCTTTGAATATTATATTCAAAGCCCACAGGCAATGGATTACCAAGGTCTAGAATAGCACTTTGACTTGGTCAATAATATATGTGGGGTCAACAGAAAGCGTTCTCAAATAAACTTAAATAATACTTAATAAAAGTCATAATTGAAAAGTGTACAAACGTCACAATCGGTAGGGTAAAATTGAATACCTTTGATCAACGACCTAAATATACAGTGAGCGACTAAAATATGGAACAAATCATTTATAAATTGGGTATTGTGGTTTAAGAAAATGCTCGCACACGTCTATCATAATTTTGTCTTGCGCATTCTTTGCACTAAAGAGAAAAAGTTTAGGTAAGTACCTAAACATTTAATTGTGACTTTTTTACTCACTGTATTTTGTTGTATAAACTACGTCTATTTGGTTTCGGCGTTTGCAGTAATGAGGGATTACCGTGTATGTCTTATTCCAATCATTATTAACGTTGGATGCAGTCATGGGTTAGGATTGAACGTAATCCCGATCATGTGATTTAATTTCGTAGTCGAGTTTGTTCTGTATCAGAATTATTAGTTGCTCAAATAAGTGCTTTGTTTAATTTGTTTATTTTATTATAAAGTTATTTTGTGTTAGTTTATACTAACATCTATAAATTCTATGCGTAGTATTTGTAAAAGTTTATCTCAGGTTTTTTCCGGTCGTAAATAAGAAGTTTTCTTATCGCTGCCTACGTTAAGTAGTACGTAGTTCATAAAAAAGCGTTTAAGAGAAAAATGGTAAATAAATGTGTAAACACCCTGTATTTCAAAGTTCTTTAACGCGTTTGATTGATCAGTACAAAATTTTGATATTCCTAACATTCTATAATGTATTTACTTGATGAGCACAACATGTTTGGTTATCAGCATGTAATAACACCGAAAAAGGAATATTTGATAACTTTCTCATTAATAAAGTTTGCGTAAGCATTTTCAAAATCTGTAACGAAATGAGCACACAAAAGATTCCATAGGTACATACAACCGAAAATGAAATATGAGGTTACACCGTAAAAAAATTTGCATGCAATTGCCTTCCTGCCGCACATACGTTTCGAAGTCAACAAAGGTACGTTCAATCTTGGTTGAATTATCTAATTTTAGATACTTTTTCAAAACCCCTATGAAGACAGAGTGTACATGACCAATTTCTAATTACGAAAATGTAATATGTTTTTTTTTAATATAACAGCAACAACATCTAATTATGAATATTTGTATTCTGGAGGAATACCTAGCGAAACAAAAAAATTAGTATTATAACATTATAGAAACGTAACCGTAGACAATCGCTGCTTCAATGTAGATGATGGCACTCGTCTAATGTTAATTAGTGCGACACGAAATTTTTGGTCTGTAATTATAACAAGAATAAAATTTTCCACTCGAATCTAAAATCTGCACCTAAATTCTGCTTGTTTTGTTTTAATTGTTCGCCAAATCCTACGAGTGGTGTTTCAATCTTAACGTCGAATCTATATAGAGAAACAACCTAATTCCGCGTGCATTTCTTCAACTAGGACTAAGTATATAGACGCAACTAACTCATACGGAGCGTTAATCCACAACGATCGCGCGACACAAGGTGTGCAAATCCAGCACTAGGGAGATATGCCATGTCACTATCTGATCAGAACCCCTTCGATTTAAAAAAAATCTCCTACAAAAATGTGTTAAAGAAAGGTTGTAAGTTATAAATTTCTTTTCGATAATCCTCTAGTTACCTGGTAGAATTTACAAAACACCCCTACCTGAAGTGGAGGTTGTTTTTTGAGTCTATTGGCACCTGAAATTAGAGGTGCCGTGGGATTTAGTAATGTTGTATTAGTAGTTCAGTCACCCGCATGAAAGTTAATCTTTCACATGTACCCGCGATATTTAAACAGCGGGCAGATTATTTTGTTTGAAACGGTTTTATTGTGCAGTACAATAGAAAACCTGTGACAGGCCACAAATCGTCATCAGTTAATATTGGGAAGCACAATAGCAGATTATCCTTGTCTATAATGCCGAAACAAAATAGGGAAGGCACGCAACACAAGATATTTTAGTGGCGTTCAGGCTTCTATAGGAATAAAGGTTGCTTGCTGTCGGCTATTTTTCACTCAACGCTTTCGGTTATTATCCTTTCGGATGCAAAATATAGTAACTGGCTTACTTTGGTATCGTAATTAGATTTACAGCACAATGACAGCACGGAACATTTCACTGGAATCTAAAACTGTAAAAATATTAAATGTAAAATGTACCACTACACTATTAGAAAAGTCTCTAGATATTATGTACTGACAACAGGGAAATAAGTGAAGTAACCGGAGATGTAGGTTTATATTTCTCATAATTTTTTGTAGTATTCTAACAAAATGTATGTTTTCATTCCGTTTTCGGAACGATGGCATATAATCGTATAATTACAACGCATTTTGTATCGTTCTATCCGATAATAGAATTAGTTACACTTGACGCGACATACTAAAACTAAAACTTTCAGTTTCAACCTGATGGAGATTTTACAAAATAACAACGTTCAGGACTACGATAGAACACCAACTCGCCGAAAACAAAGCCCACATGCCAAATTTCACGATTCTATAATTATCTATCATGCTACTATAAAGTATGCGAAGATGGTTTCACCAAGAAAAAAATAAGAAGTGAACTCCAGCACCAAAAATGCATATTAATAATGCAAATTTAAAATTTTTTACACAGAGGATAACAATCTCTCCTTTTATTACGAAATCAAAAATTTTAATTTAACATTCTTTCCATGGCGTGCATCTATTCGTGTTATTTTGGATCGCCCGTGTGGTAGGTACCATTTACATACTCTTTAAAAATCGATATTTACTGTAATAAACTTAGTTCAGATACTGTCTTTTGAATATGCGTTGTTCACTCAACGATATTAAGGCTTCCTGCATGTATAAGGACAGAAATTTCTATCTATATTCCGTTTTCTTTTGAAAGTAGGTTAGTAACATAATAACTATAATCTGTTCACCCAACAGATGCAGTTAAGCCACTCCCAATAAATTTTGGCCAATGTAATAACAGACCCGTTTCACAGTCGCACAATAAATGTACCCATAAGGAATGGCTGAATGCGCCTTCAAAGTGTGAATAGAAAGCGTGAATTGGTACCATTGGGATTGAAGAACTGTCACTTTTTGCCTTTGTCGTTAGGATGACAGGTACTAATTTTGCGAAAGGTATTAAAATCTTATTAAATTCCTGAGGCATCAAATTAAATTTGCCGAAACGTCTTAACGTGAATTGAGTTATTACTAACCGGTAAGCATATTATTCATATTTCCGCTCTATAATTTTCATTATTTATAGTTTAGTTGATATTACATGGTCCCGGCAAATTCGAAGTTGATTAATATGTCATCTATTCTATTGTATTTATATGGAAACCCAGTTATTGGGGTGAGCAAGGCTAATCCTATCAGCATATGTTTGATTTCCCCATTTTAGTTCCTGTCCGAGATATATTATCTGCACCGAAGTATCCATCCACCATCCGGGATCGCTGTATTACCTACTTCGAGTTGCCGAATTTCGAGTCTCCCTTTAAAAAAAAACATAAATGTGGTAACATTCTTTGTGTAAAACGTACCTTTGTTTATAATGACCGTATTGCTATTCTTTATATAGCATGTGCCTTGGTTGTTAATGACGTTATATGCGTTGGTCATTCAACATTAATTTAAGCCTACATTTTTTGTGTAGGTATCTTATTATGCCCTTGTATTGTTGCATGTATTTATTGTAGAGGGTATTCCGCTTGTGGACCTATTATCCAGATTTATTAACTGTTAAAGATTTTCTATTCCATTTATCGATTACATTCCAAAGCTAATTCCGTTACTGTATTGGTTCTCTTGTTTTGGCCTTTAGTTTATAATATTGTTTATTTATTTATTTATTTATTTATTGTCTCTCTCTTGTTGTGGACCCTCAACCTCAGCATCTTTAGTTTCATTTTGGCAAGATGTTGTGCCTGTCTGGAGCCCACCCTATACATTGCATTCGCCATGGATTTATTTATTTACTTATTAATTAATTAATTAATTAATTTATTTATTTATTTATTTATTATCTCTCTCTTGTTCTGGGCCCTCAACAGGGTTGCGCCCAATTACAGTCACCCGCATAATGCTTTTTAGAGGTGCCTCTGCAGAAGGTCTTAAGTTGTTCTATACTACTCCGGTATTTACCTTACGAATTAGGAAAACTGCAGGGGTATTTACACTAAAAGTGAAAAACAATTCCAAAATGTTGTGATATTTTTGACACCAGAAGTTTTTGAATGATCTACTATACTATGGATGAAATATAGCACGAGTAAAACTGTTGTTCTTTTTAAAACATATTAAGCACCAAGAAAATGAATGTCGTAGTTTTACAATTGGAGCTGCAAATTAAAACAGTACATGGATTTATACATACCTCTGATGACATTGATAAAGGAGGTGACGAATGTCTTTGTCTGTAAACATTGTGCCAACATAGACAATCCGTAATAAAATCGCTATCTTGCCAAGCCGTTTGGATATCGGATTCGTCCAAGACCATGCTGACGGGTTTGTTGGTCAATATCTGCAAGACAAAAGTTTTATATCAAGCCGTGAAATAAACGAAACCTTGCCAGATGAAAGGTTACCTAAGTACAAGGTTGAAGGGAAATCAACTTGAATGTTCCCAAATCAGATTGGGTAATGGCACGCATACTCTCAAATACACAAGGAATATACGTAAGCGTAGCGTGCAGCACCCTTAATTTCCATATCCTGATAAGGAAACGATTGCTTTAACTACCTTTATAAAGATATAGAAATGTGTACATTCTCCGAAACGAATGAGCTACATAATTAAACATTATTTTCCTGCATGTTTAATAAATAACTACGCGTATTCAATAATCTAGTATTATGTTGCTTACTGCAAAAGATTAGTTGCAAAATTGATAAATATAGACTATACGCCATACGGTATCCAGGGTATTCTTTTGGTGAAGGCGTGATAAACGGTATTTTGCATATAATAATCCTTTATTTATATTTCAATCAAAGGTATCTTGACATTGTTCTAATGAGCCTGTCACTAAAACTCCATATTAATAGCTTCAGTTACTTAAAAGAATTATAAAAGAAAATGAAAACAATTTGTACTTATTGAGTAGTTTTGATCCAATAAGATGAACGTAAGAGAAGCGAAAAGTAAGAGAAACTTTCCAAGGTTGATTTTTCTCAATTTTTTAGTGAAATGTTAAATTTCGAACACACAGAGTGGTCAAATTGTAGACTTGGCACTTTAAACAAACAGCAAATTCAGCTTTGTGAGAAGTTCGTAGTTTCCGGTTAATACCAGCGATCATTTTTTCTGCGGAATTGAATTCTATAACGAAATAATCAGGTTCCGGAAACCGATGGCTCCAATAGTCGGTCATTCGGCGTAGGTAAGTTTATCTAATTAGCTTAAAAGCGTAAAATCAGCATAGGACCGCTAGTGGAAATGCCTAACTCACGTCTAATTCGGGGAAGGGGGCGCAGAAATCCGATTTGCTCTTACTCTACTTAATTACTAGGCGCAATTTTAAATGGTGGTTCATTAATTCAAAAACGATAGGTAAGGATTAATCTGGAGCCATATTTTGAAGGCATTGAGGGTCGAGCCGTATCAGAGATCGTTACTAATTTGCCAATAATGAAGGTGTAACAAAATTCGAGTAAACACGCCGGCCGTCGCGAAAGAATTTGTTCTGGAATGGCCAGGGCGAAAGTTTTTATTTTCAGTCATCACAGACACAAATGATAAAAATTTCAGTTCGAATTAGAAGCAAAATACAATAAAATTCGGTCCAGAACCAAGTTTTATCTTAGGTAATTCGTGAAACAAGAATTGTACCGCGAGTTCGGTCAAGGACAAAAAATCAATTAAACGTTCTGGTGTTTTCTTTGCCACAAAGGATTATTGTTAATGTTAAGTGTCAAGTTATTTAGCCGCGAAAGAAACAAGAAAGGGCTTGACCTTTCTCATAAAAACTGGTAACAATAAACCTGTTTTAACGCACGTATTTGGAAAAACATTAATAAAAGTAGAGTGGTAGAGAAATGCAATGAGCATTATATAAGCCTAAAATGAGATGAGAATACACAACAAACCGTTTTGAGTAGGCTACTACTACTATGACTAATTGTTACTTTCAATGTCAGTAATGATAAAGATGTCTGTGTCACACTCATATAATGCTTATTGGGGCTTATTTCTAGCTTATTAGCGGTCGGACTCGCCAGCAATAATTTTCGCGCAATATTTAAGAATGAAAAAAATGTACTATTATTTGACCGTCCGCCCGAACGTCCGGGCCCACTTCTGCCGTGATGAACTACTTTTAGGGGAATGGAGGGGATTAATTCTATCTTTCGTGGTATTCTAATTAAAGTTGGGGGATGGAACTAGTTCTGCTCTTCATGGTGCTCTAATGAACGGTCTTGAGGAAAGGAATTAATTTCTACTAACCATAGTTTCCTCCTCGGTTCCTTATCGTGATCAGATATAATTCCTTATATCTCAAGAGAAGATTGTCGGAGGAGGGTACTCACAATAAAAAGGTAATTGGGACGTCTGGAAGAAATATTTCTTTTGGTGATGTCAAAATTTCAAGAGCGAATATCTCAAAAACGGTGTGTCGGAAGTGAGTACTCACAAAAGCAAGATGAATCCTCTGGACGAGACATATCTATTGGTGACGTCTACCTCCAATATCTCGGGGTGAAGTGTCGGAAGAGGGTACTCGTAATTGGCAAGTGTCTGCACGAGACAAGTCTACAGCGGGTGATGTCAAAACTTTTAGTGCAAAAATATCTGCAGCACGCAGTCTCGGGGGAAGGCACTCTCAAAGGGCGGTTGGAACCTCTAGACGACACATATATATTGGCGATGTGAAAACTTTAGTGAGAATATCTCCAATATAGCGTGTCGGAAAGTTATATAAGAGCTTGATTCTTCTTGCATGATATAACTCGCGTTTTGAATGTGTTCCAGGCGGCCTTTAAATTTAAAAACTAACTTATCTGATATTAAAAAAGTCTTACACATTTCACTAAAGCCCATGACAATCAAATCGAATAATAGCCTAATCACTCCATAGATAAAACCTACCTAAAAGTATAGTCTCAATTCAAACTACTCATCTGCAAACTAAATAATTATTTTAACGTTCAACTAAACTACCACTACAAAACTAACGGCACAAGAAGTTATTCAATTAGTAAGACAACTAAACGTAATTAACTTCTACTCGGCTATGAGTGACACGCATTTCAACAACTGCTAATAAAATTAAGAAATAAAGCTAATTCTCTCTAATGATTTTCTAATTTGCCCGGTTTCTGCGTTACCTACTTCAAATAAAAGAACTTGGTTAATGAGAATGTTCATAGCTTTAAATCTTAAATGCAGGAACTAGGGCGCTAACTCTAACATTTACAAAATATAAGTCGAGGAAAAGGCGACTGGGAGAGTCAGCTAGTTCGAAGGATTAATTATTATTTAAAATTTTAAAGTACTGAATAGTTAGGTCACATTATTTCTTCCTATTAAGTCATTTGAATTTTATCGAAAAACATATCAAATTTTTACTAAAACATCTTCGCTTGAAAATTGGAAACAATCCAATCAATGAACATACTTCTTTGAACACGATTTGGATTTTTATAAGGTTTCCTTGTACACCATGTGTAAATTGGGGGTTCTTGCTTTTTTTTATTTATATTGTGTAAACTACAGAGGGGTGTCGTTTCGCCAGGTTGAAACAATGCCGAAGATGAGAGCGAGCCGGTTTAAGTATTGGAAATAGCAATCGGGACATCGTGTATGTGAAATCATTCTAATAGTTTCATAGGGTCTAGGAAATTATATATCCCATAGACACAGAAATAGAAAAGTTGTTTGTTAATATTTATTGTAAAATGAATTTAGTTTCTTGTTTAAAACGCATATATAAGGGAATATGTAATCGAAATTTAATTGTAATGTGGAAAGTTTAATCTGCTCAAGTATTTAGTAAAAAGGTTTTATCGAACAAAAATTAATTAGTCCTGTGAGAGAGCAACGCATGTGGTTATCAATTCAGGCGACGGAATGGAGTTTCGAGTATCGCCGGGGGGGCAATGATATAGAATTTATGAATGGAGGTGGTTTCTCCTTTAAATAGGAACAACAGAAAATAAACGAGAGGTTTTCGGGTCTATTGTAAAACATATATGTCACCGTTGACTAGATTTTACGGGCAGTTTCGCCGAATAACGAAGGTCCTGTGCCTGAAGTTGTTACGCATGCGTTTCCGAAGTTAAGAAGAGAACGTTTTTGGCAGGTTTATTAAAGTGATCTATCCTGCGAAGGGGGGCCATTTTGGAAACCGAAATTGAAAAAAAAATTGAAATATGTTTACGACTCATGTTATAGTAGATGATGTAGGGATTTTATGAATGTTTTTCTTTCAAAAATCGATAGGGTGGTTATCAAAAAATGTTTTTTTGAAACTTTTGATCAATCGCTATTTTGTTATTTGAAAAAATAAAAATATCTGCAAATATGAATGTTTTAGAGAGTTGAATGATATTTTTGGAAATGTTTTTTTTCAATAGTTCATAACATAAGGGAGTTATAACGAATTTTCGAAAAACAAATGAACGCCAATAACTTCGAACCGGGGCACCAAATCAAAAATTGGAACAAAACAAAGTTGTTTGTTTAATTGTAACTGCAGTTTTCGGGTGTAACGACTATCACCCTGTATATCTTTTGAAATTTCGGAGATAGTAGTTTCTTTATAGCTTGTTCTGCAGAGTTTTGTTTGAACGATCATTTCCGCGCCGTAAGTTTGAACCAGAATCTTTAAATTAAACGTATATTTATTCTTAGACAGTCACAACACAATTTGACATAGCAAGGTATATTGATTCTACAATCAAACAAATTTTTTTTATTTCAAATTTGGACTGTAACATTGAAATTGCTGTAGCTGTTTACAGGAATACAAAAAGTAAAGTAATATACCATAGGTCTAAAGTGCGTCCTAAACCCGAAGGTGCAGATTGTTGCCCGAAACGTAACTGAGGATACAACACACACTTTATTTCCTTGGTAGGTATTAATATATGTATGTTATTATAAAATAGGTAGGTACCCATTTCTTTCAAAATAATGTGATCAAGTTAGATTTTGAAGATTTGTTTACAAACATTCTTCTGTTGCAGGATGATACAAAAATTAATACATCTATAGCACATAGATCGCATGGAAGGACAAAAGTAATTGACGAATCTATAGGTATAACGGGTACAAAAATGAAATGAGAAATTTTCCAGAACCACTTAATTCTTCAATTTTAGCGGACTCGGTTTTCAAAACTAAAACTCGCGGGAATGAAGTTACATATATCATTAGATAATCTGTTCAAACCATCTTATAATTGACCAAATATACATCCATTTGACTTTCCAGCGGATTTCAATCTTAAGAACCCAATATAAGTCCTTAAAATTGAACTAAACACTTGTGGATGGACGTGGAAAATTTTTTCTGCAAAACAAATTTATTTAAAGAAATCTCTAATTCTCACAAACTCAAAGTACCTACTGGTTCCATTACCAACAACAATAAAATAACGTCCGTAAAGTTTGAAGTGCCTATTTGTGGAGCCAATTAAAATTTCTTTTCAAAAGGAAAAGATTCTATTGTGTGAGGCTGAGAGTAAAACGTGGCATTTTAATGCAAGCCAGGTTTAAATTTAATGGGGTCAAGCGTATTCATCAAGGGGCCCTAGCATCTTGCAAAGTTTCTAACTTGGTACCTTTTTCACGTACACGTGAAAACATCTGATAAAGTGCCTCACCTTCTGTAACAACTGCGGCCGATTGTCAAGTTGTGAATAGGATAAATTCCGATTACCATTAACAGTTTCAATAGCTTCTTCGGCACGATTATCTTGGACGATGCGAAGGGCTTGGACGCGGCGCCGCAAATTTTGCAGTGCACGTGCTTCTTCGCGCTTGCAGCTAGGCTGAAAGTGTGAAGTAGAAGGAATAACGGCGAATTGGGGTTCCTGATTAGAGGCACTAAGAAGTTTACGGCTGATAGGTATTCGCGATCGAAGACTGGAAAGTATTGGATTAGAAGGATTCAAAGATGTGTGCGATGAAATTCGCGGCAGATCCATGCTGCCAAGCGTCGCGAGTCCACAGCATCCCGATTACAGGCGCCGAGACGGACTGACGCAGTGCCGTTTGTTGCGGTCGATACCGCCCAATTCGCTATTGTGCGCAAACTTCAACTTGTGCCATTATTTAGCAAGTCATGGACAAAACTAGAATTTCACTAGCCTTCTCTTATGAAACCTTCTTGCTTGATAAAAAAAAACCGTTTGGTAATGCACAATACAGGCAATCATGAATAGTAATAGTAATTGTTTTACTTGCGCAAGTAATTTATTCGTTAGCGCAAGTAAATTATTATTAACAGTTTTTTAGAGGTAGGAATATGTACAAAGATGAACACAGGTAGGTAGGTATCTATTAAAATCTTACAGCTCGTTTAGTCAAACCAAAGCATAATGTGTAGGTAAGTACACATAATTAAAATGGTTTAATTTAGTATGTCTTTCTGAAATTTTAATTTGTTTCCGTTTAAAGTACATATGCATTCAGGATAGGTAGCAACCATAAGCAAAAAAGGCATCGAGCTCGTTAATGAGAAACAAACAGCTGCTTTTGCAGAATAAAGTAAGTATAATGTGCATTGAAAATCAAAATCTAATTCATTAAATAAATAGGGTAAACAAATCAAACAAATATAATCTATTGTTATAATACAGAAGCCATATTCCTGTAAAGAGTACTTTCTATAGTTTCCAGTGATAGATAAGTGAGTTGAGAAACGTGGAAGCGCAAAATCGTCCATAATAAATAAACACTACGTACTCATTTATTTACATAGGTATTTCAGACTAATTCAATATTTTTTTTTGTAGGTGGCTCCTTATGCACATTCTGAAAAGAAGTTCCAGAGTAGTGTGAGGCTCTCCCTTAGAGCATAAGTACTCACTAAAACCCCACCTAAGGCTTCGGCTACTAAGGCCATTAGCCTATCACCCTGTTCATTGTGATCGCAGGTCCTTCCACTTCAACAATCAAAGTTGGTTGAAGATTCCAGCGCCTCGCATAAAAGTTAACACACTCTTGCAGTGATCATGACTACTAAAATTGGTTTCCCATATTTCATTCACTTTCAATGCATCACGCAGGTTTGTGTATTTTACACAAACACAAAGTATGTGTGCCGGTGTCAATTCGACACCACATCTATCACATGACTGTTGTTCTCCACCTACCAACAAAAAACCATGCGTGATAGCGATGTGTCCCAACCGAAGCCGATACAGCTTTGTCAAATCAACTCTACTCAAGTTGGGTAAAAATAGTACTCCTAGATTTGGTTTTACTCTTTTTAATTGTGTATCGGTCCCCGTCCACGTCTCCTGCCAGCGCTCAAAAACACAGTTCTTCACAGCTACCTTCGTGATATCTAATATGTCATCATTTTGTAACTGCATCTCCTCTATGCACTGTCTTGCTCTTTCGCCTAGCGATCTATATAGGTAACCGTGTAGGTCTGGTTCTACCAGTAAGTAAATTATAATTGGGGTGTTCATCATTCAGAGATACTTTCCGGTAATAGTTTATTATCAATTGCTTTCGACGAAGAGCAAGCGGTAGAATGTTTGCTTCCACGTTGAGAGAGCTGATGGGACTAGTTGGAAATGCCCCGAGGGAGTATCTAATTGCTAGATTTTGAATTTTATCCAACTTACTCAGCAACGTGAAACTGCCTGTAGAATAGCTATAGCACCCATAGCCAATGCGTGACAGGATCAATGCATTATAAGAGATTTAGGATGAGATGTGCGCGGACCCTTAGCACATTTAGTGATTTCCTGCTTGATGTTAAAAGATTCTTCAAATGCTTAGTCCATCTTAACTCCCTGTCAAAAGTGAGCCCTAAAAATTTAATGTCACTGGGTACACTAATAATATGATCTTTCAAAAACATGACAGGGTCATAATGGGGTTTACGGAGCCTACAAAAATGCATCGCTTTAGTTTTCTCCTCGGAAAGGACATAGCCCACTGCGTCTGCATTTGTTTCAATTTGATTGATGGAATCTTGCAATTTTCGCACAACAGTGCCAACAGTTTTTCCGGCAAGGCAAATCATGAGGTCGTCGACGTACAAACATTTATCAACTTCCTCCGCAACTTCTGAGGCTATTTCATTTATTGCAATTGTAAAGAGAGAACAGCTCAGAGTAGACCCCTGTGGCACTCCATTCTCTAAGATGTATTCCTGGGAGTATGTGTTTCCGACTCTGACGACAAATCCCCTATCTTGCAAAAAGGAACGGACAAATTTAGGTATGTTACCCCGTAGATTATATTTTGACATGTTTTTTAGGATTCCGTACCTCCATGTCATGTCATACGCCCCTTTGATGTCGAAGAACACCGCCACAAGGTGTTCTCTATTGTCAGATGTTGTCGCTCAATTTATCCAAATGATCTATTGTTGATCTGTCTTGCCGAAAACCCGTTTGGTATGATACCAATATATCATTGGATTCCAAAAATGACTGCAGTCGCCGGTTCACCAGTTTCTCTAATAGTTTACCCAAACATGATGTTAAGCTAATCGGACGATAGTGTTTTGGCAACAATGGATCCTTCCATGGTTTGGGTATAGGAACAACAACAGCCTTTTTACATTCTGAGGGGTAAGTACAATTTTCCCAGCATTTATTAAAAAATATTAAAATCTTCTGTTTCATTTCCAGGTTGCAGTGGCGAATCATTTTATTATGGATGCCATCACAACCAGGTAAACAGTTTTTCGAGGACCGGATCGCAATCACCAATTCTTCAAGCGTAAACGGTAAGTTATAATCTAATCGTTCTTGCGTATCATATTAGTCAATAACAGTTAATTCCTTATCGGCTTTGGTTGATAGAAAGGTTTCTGAGTAGTTCAAGGAACTGCTAACTTGGAAGAATTGGTGCGCAAGGATATTTGATATCTCCTGCAGGTTGTCTGTCACTACCCCATCTGATTTACGGATAAACTCCGGATAATTACATCCCGTTTTGCCAGATATAGCTCCAACCTTTCGCCATATCTCATTAGTTGTAGCATCGGGTGTAATGGTGGACACGTATTGTTGCCACCATGGCCTAATAAGAGTATGGTCTGCTATTCCCGTGAACGAAATCTCGCACAAGTCGCGCATGACGTCACGCGGTTGTGTACACTGAAATATTGTACACGCGCATATGAATAAATATGTGCTAATATTTCGATATTCCATTGCATATATGTGATAAATACGATTATATAGCTATATTACTTTATTACAATGGTCCATTGTGTGGTGTCTGGTTGCAATAATAACAATAGAAAAACTAAATACAAGTTAGTATAGATTTCCAAAACATGTTGCTTTTCAGCGGGGTATAATTGTATCGGCATCTGATTGATAGCTACACCTTCACTCAACGATCTAACCGATCGTTAATAGATTTGTATAACGACCTAATAAATAGGTAGATAGGTACGATACGGAATATGTTTTGACACCAAGATTTGTTGGTAAATATACCTTGCAAAGGGCCGGCGAATGCTGCTTTGCTCAGCCATTAGAAAACTTGACGGAAATTATAATACTTGTTTAACGGGCCAACATTGCAAGAAGAAGGTATTGCTGAAATACCTACCTTCATTTTGCTCAAGAAACAACGAACATTCATAAAGAAGGTTCGCTTTATATGACTGCTTACGTTGCATACAAATTAAAAACGAAATACCGATTCTTAGGCGAAATCGCCGAATTTGAAATAGGCGATAATTGGATTATTTTATATCTGAACGGGATTTAAAAAAGCCACCAAATTATTTTGCTGTTATTGAAAAGTAATAAACTTAATGCATCATGTGATAAGACATTGATACCTAACGACGCTTTCGACCACTTAGTTAAAGAAAAAAGCACATAACGATACCCTATATAATGATACCCTTTGAACTTTGGAGCAAGGACGTATAAATAAGAATTCGGAAACGAAATAAAGAAAATGAGAAACTGCGGGACTTCTGCAGAAAGACGAACAATTAGTAACCAATGAAAAACCTCATGTTTTAAACAGTCTGAATCGATGTTTTGTACATATTTTACATTAAAACCTAATGATTTTCTACTTTGTTTTTGTAATACAACACAGTTTGTTACGTATATATATATATATATGCAGATAAGCTCTAATTAGGTGTAAGCACTTTATGACTAAAAACTTTTCACCGTAATTGTTAGGCTTTCTTACTTATTCTTATGGGAGTCTTGTCGGCACCAGTTCGTTTCACAACCGCGTGACGTCACATCAACGCAAGCCGACTAATGCACTATGCGCAATAGCAGACCATACTCTATTAGGCCATGGTTGCCACGATCTTCTTTGTGCATCCAGAATTGTTCGACGACACTCCGCCCTTCGCTTTTTAAATTCAATAAGGTTCTCCACGGTGGGATGACGCCGAAATCTGTTTAAGGTTCGTTTCCTTACGGATATTTTCTCTTCAACCTCCGAAGACCACCAAGGTACAAATTTAGTCTTTTTTCGGCATTTTGACTTTAAAAAGTGCGTAGTAATTGGTGCATAAAGGTTTAATATTGGATAAATAGAGATTCTCGCGGAACTCAGGTAAATTTTGTGAGCAGAGTTAATAATCAATTGCGGTATTTCAAATCGAAACAACACTAAAGTATAAACAATTAAGTTTTTGAGTGCAAAGTAAAAAGTAATATTTTGGTGATAGACCGGCGGAATTAAAGAATTACGAAATTTAACGCATAGAGTGACTTTTGATATACTCGTAGAACAAGTTTGGGATATTTTAGAAAATAATACCTCAGTGTTAATTATCCTAAGCTTTAAACTATCTAAAAAAAAGTGGTGTGTATGTTGTGTATACTTCGTACACCAAAAACTTTGATTTAATATAATTTAATTGATTGTTTTTATTATTGGTAAACGAATTGAGCAATGGCTGGCTATGGAAAGAAGAATTACGTGGCGTTAGCCTCTCAGGTAAAAAGATGTAAGATAAATCTATTGAACCGATTGATATATAATACTAGCCGTGCCGTATACAAAAATCTATAAACATCATTCAAACCCCAATTTCAAATAAACACAAACAAAATTCCGTTTTTTGTAACGAATGGCCCGTTACAAGGGTTAACTCCTATCTCCTATTACATGAATCCCAGAGTTTCACCCTGAGGGGTTTGTTGCTATTATATGCGATTTTACTCTTTGCTTTCTGTAAATAACTATTACATAAAAGTCCGGAAAATGATACATTACTGGCGAGGAAATATTGAAGTTAGTTTCCGAGTCAGTTAATGTCATTTTACTGACGAGTTTTGTATTAAATGTTATCCGAAATCGTATTTTAATATAAAATTTGAGAGTATTTCTGTGTAGCATCCTTCGGAAAAGGATACAGTTTGCGTAAAAAGCGTTAATTCGCATTCATTTTGTGTTGTTTCCGAATTAGACGATTTTTGGTAACAAGACAAATAGGGGCGTTTAGTTTTGAGATGAAGTTACAAAACGTTAAAAAGTGTAAAGTTTCATGGTAGTACACAGGTAATAAATGTTTGCGAATTAGAAGCTGTGCCTTTTTTAAAGATATCTATAGGTACTTATTCGCTTACATGCCGCGTTATATTCCAGATAGGGCAAAACATTTCATGGGGTAATTTATTACTGTCTTTAAAATATATACGGCTTATGAAAAACGGAGAAAAGTGAAATTATTGAGGAATATAGCTGTGGTTACAATGATTGAAATTATATTGGCGTTTTCTAATTGTTTAATTATATGCATTATAGGTATTGACTAATGACCTAAGTAAATTAGTTACTGGTTTATTTTATACATTATACCAAAGAGTATTATGGTTACTCTTTGATTATACAATGGTTGTGCAGGTAAATTTATGAGGCGCCGTTTGTGCCATAAATATATTTATAAAAACAATGGGGATATGCAAAAATGAAAGCAATATATAATATAAAAGTCACTAAAGTATTAAAATATATCACACAGTTCACATTATATATCACTGCCGAAAAGAAATCATTCACATCACATTTTGTATATCCCCATCCGCACCGGTTTATAAATATCTATCACTTCACGTGTGCCAAAATGCAATGTTGGTTGCGGACAACAAATCGGTGAGGCGCTATTGGATAAAATGGTGATCATCATATGTTGCGGAAAATAAACCAGCCACGTCTTATAGTAATGACACCCATGGGGTACTGAAATTAATAACCATGATCGAAGTCATAATTTCAAAAGGGAAGTACGAGTACAAAGGCGAAGACGTTTTGATTCCGCGCATCCGTATGATTCCGAACGAGTGAACGATACATACATATGTATGGAACGATATGAGATTCGACTTACAATTTCCAGTTCGGCTTGCATTTGGAAATGTCGAAAATTAAATAGAAAGGGCAGGGGCAGTGGAGTGTTTGTGAAATCAATCTGAAAAATCCATGTTTCGCACATGGCCAATTGTATGTCGCCTGTTCCATTTT
The DNA here is from genome assembly GCF_008802855.1 of Photinus pyralis. Classification (NCBI taxonomy): domain Eukaryota; kingdom Metazoa; phylum Arthropoda; class Insecta; order Coleoptera; family Lampyridae; genus Photinus; species Photinus pyralis. The sequence goes on along the minus strand of NW_022170738.1, from coordinate 22,923,439 downwards.
GGAAAACTTTCAACTTCATTCAAACGCCAGAAAACAAAACTAACAATGTTGTTTATCAGAAAGCATTACAATAAGCACTATGAAATATTTTTGTTTGTTGTTATTTCCAGTTCGAATTGAATATTCATAGCTGAGACAGGACAAGACCACTAGTTACTTATAGGTAATTTTCCGTTTTTCAAAACCGAAGATATCGACAAAATAATAAGGTTCATTTTTCAATGAATCATATATGCCTTGGAATTATTTAAAAAACAGCGATCGCGTTTAATGAAACGTTTGCCTTTTACGATTATTAAGCGGCAGAGCAAAGGGATGCAAGCTTTATAGGGGAGTCGATGGTGTCCGTCTGTCCGTGACCCGTCCCAATGACCCCGTGGGGTCACGCTTCTCTGTCCCTACAGTTTTAAAATTATAACTATACAAGTATGAACAGATGCAGCATTTTTTCTCTAAAAAAACGTGTTTCGACTTTTGCTCTAAAATAATTATAGGAGCTAGTAATTGACAAAGAAATTACCATTGAAATCCCTATGCTGCGTCGCGCTAGGCACCACCCTGTATACCTACAGTGATTTTTTTTTAATGGAAACATAGGAATTTATATCCAATTTCATTTTCCTATGTTCGATTGTTTATCTATTGAGTAGTTCAAATGAGTAGTAGATAAAATTGACAACTGTCACATTTTTAAAAATACCGCCGACCGCCGTCCAATTTAATTTAAACAAAATGCTTACTTTGGAGATGAAGGTTCTAATTGTAAATTGGTATAAAAGTAAGAACAGTTTTAGAAGAGTTCGGGACTTATTGTCAATATGTTTTGAATAGATCAAATTAGTAAAATATGCACATAACCTACAAATAATTGAAGGTTGGTTCACGTTATAATAGTAGGTCGAATAAACACAATTTGTTGACATTACAACTATGTTCCGGGAAAAATACACTGTAAATAACAAATAACATCATCCCAACGTGACGTGTGCTACCTACACAGAAAAACAGGATACGAAGGTTCGCACACGATTTTCAGTAGGGGAATTAATTACCACTCAGCTCGTATTCGGAAACCAGACTTTTAATCCTGCATATTCAATAGCACTGATCCTTGATCTCGTAGAAATAGATTGGCGAAGGTTTGACATCGCTATCTCTTTTCGTTCTCGAGTTAGACGAGAAACAGATGGACAGACAGACAAAACCATTACATAAGGGGAATTTTTTCTTTCGAAAAATTGTCCTAAAAAGGTTAGAACGTGCAATGGATTGTCTAGTTGTAAAATACACCTACCAATGTATTGTGAGCTTTAATTAATATAATAATCCATTAAAAATTAGACAAGTCCAGCGTGGTTATTGAAACTCCAAATCCATTTTAATAGAGAATATGCTGTACGTTGATCAACTCAAATCATAGGCCTTTAGGGAGAACAAATTCGACGCTAATAAACCTCATATAATATCTGAGCAAAATTAGTACCGGCACTAAAATGCATCCGGTGGACCGATTAGAACTGTATGAGAGGGTATTTTTATTTTATAGGTAAACATGTAGGTATTATATGGTAAGCTAGATTGTTAATTGACAGTATAATAAGCAATGGACCTCAGGGTGTCATGTTTCAATAAAAATGAGGTTACTGATGTTTATACCGACTTAACGAGGGACTAGGGCTTGTCGTAAAATATCCACAAATTTGCCGCTATATTGTCGTTACGAAACGACCCATTTTAGTGGATAGAATAGAGCAAGTGGTTGCCGAACGATAATCGCTGTGTAACGACATCGTTACGCGTTATAGAATAGGCCCCTAAGTACCTATATTGCATACAAAATCGTATGTACAGTGGCACCAAGATCAGAAAGTCCCTGACAGGGCGTGTCCGAGGGCGCTAGAAGTTTAGACCGTACATTCTGATGCAAAATTTAAAAACACTAAGGGAATTAAATACCTTATCAGATCGTAGATCCAAGCTATATGCGTCTTGAAAAAGACGAGTTGGTATAAAACCGGAGACGGAAAACGTAAAATAAAGCAAATACAAGAAGCAAAGTTAAACTAAAATAACGTGAAGCGTCAACTGTCAAAACGGAATAATTAATAATTATGGCGTGGAATGTATCGCGTCGTTTTGCAGACTTTCTATTGGCCAGCCTGAATTATTTCAAAATTAGTTCGCATATTTTCCGGGGCTTTTCTGAGCATGGTGGCACTGTAGTAATAAGTATTAACTGCGTGTTCCGTAGTGTCAAAAAAATTTACCGTCCGCCACTGACCCAGGCGGTTTTGAATGAGCTGGGCGCGTATTTTGAATGTTTAGTTGTGGTTATAATAAGCTTCCTCGAGGCTCTCACCAATACGTAACATACTTGGTGACTAAAATCATAAAAAATTCAAAGTAGAACAAGAACGGCATTGTAATACGAATTAATACGAGGAACAAATTTCTGAATTTTAAATTAGCGTAGTGCCCTAATTTTACTACTAACTTTCTAATGTATCCGGACATAAGACATACAATCGCCTAGCCATTAATAGTTCCAGTCGTCCATAAAAGGTACACAGGTGAATGCATTAATGTAATCGTTACACGTTGTGTGTCATTCTTGGCATACCTTTAATATTCCGTAATAATGCCTCCAGTGAAATGCAAATTATTAATAAGCAGGTAGCGTGACATAAGTGTACAAATGTAAATTTGACAAAGTGTGAAAAATATTAGTCCATTAACTAATGTATTATAGATAATAAAATTTTTACAGTGTATTAAAATATTAATAATTATAAGTAGTTAACCTAAAAATGGCTGGCAACATAATTGAAATTTGGCTGGACAAAATTTTAAAAGGGCGCGCTTTGGAGGATGAACAGTCAACTATATGTGACTTCTCGATCGATGAACAAATTACTGCATTGGAATCACAGGGGATAGCGCCAAATGTGGCACAAATCTCTCAACCTGTCTTAGGAGAAACAGTTACATACATTGTCGCTGCTGTTCTACTAAATGAGAAAAATGAGGTATTAATGATGCAGGAAGCAAAACAGTCATGTGCAGGAAAATGGTGAGGATGAGTAAATTCTTCTTAAGCTTATTGTGTATTGTAGGTACTTGCCAGCAGGACGTGTGGAAAAGAATGAAAATATAAGCGAAGCTGCCGCTCGAGAAGTTTTAGAAGAAACTGGGCTTGTAATGCAATGCACTACGTTATTGACAATAGAGTGTGCCGGTGGCACTTGGATTCGGTTTGTTGTGACCGGTAAGGTCATCGGTGGCACTCTTAAAACACCTTCACAAGCAGATTCCGAATCCTTACAAGCAAAATGGGTTTACGACTTAAATGAGTTAACATTACGGGGGAAGGATATTGTACCTATCGTTGAAAGGGCAAGGTAAGCACCACCCACTTATAGGTTGGTTAGTGAGGGTGGGTGATTGAGTCTTCATTCAAACTTAAACACTGTGGCAGCACTTGCTATTTGGTGAATCTAGTATTTCAGTTTATCTACCTACTGTGTCAGAAACTACCTATATAAGTCTTATAAATGCATCGGGCTGTACTTACCATCAATTCTATGAATCATAAAATATCAGTCTGTACCTATAGCTAGTGACATGTTGGCAGTATGCATGGTATCAGCATTATTGAACATGAGAGAACCATTTCAATATGCTTTGTACACCAAGAGTTATAATTCTAATACTCTAAGAACTTACTTAGAATGCATTGCTTAAATGCTGATTACATACAATTTATCTCAAATTGTAATACAGCTTTAACGCACGATATACAGGGTGTCCATTTGAAAACTTCCCACCACCGATTTATCGAAAACCACTGATTAAAGGAAAAAACGCCGAGACCCATTAAAAAAACTACTTCACCCCCTTCCACACTCTGCCCCCCAGGGTCATTGCCTTAAAAATTTTAAAGACAAGTGGTATCGAGTAATAGTTTCTTTGAAAGGTCTTTCAAAGTCCTTTATTTTTATGTTTGGTTTTTTAAAGTCCGCTGATTCGACTCTGCTATGCTGACAGTCAAAAATATGCGAAAAATGAATCTGGGTTCATTTTTATTATTCCCCCCATTAGTTTTGAATCTCATATAATTCGTCATATCTTCTTGTAAAATGTTACAATAAGAAGTAAATATAAAACTTATCTACATAAATAAATTTTCACAACAGAAAAAGAGTGATTTTGATTTAGGCGCATGCCGCCTGGCAGCTTCAAACCAGTTGGATGAACTGAAACTGAACTTATGTCAAATCCGGGATAGGGAAGTTTGGGCGAGGTGAGGCAGCGCAGTCGCCGAAACTGAACTTATATCCCATCCGAGAGATTAACGGATAAGCGGTATGAAGTTCGGATCTGCTAGTAATATCTTAACATTCTTCAAAAATGTTGATTGAAATTTTCGATGAGGTTCTTTTATAAATTTTTGGTTTCCTATCAATAATTTTTTTAGAGCTTCTTCTATTTTCTAGAAACCTTTGCCGAAAAAATGTTCAAAATCTCCTTGAACATTTTCAGCATGAAGTATAGACAAAATTACTCAACTGTAATTATTCAATTAAATGCAGGGTCTTTCATGAGGAGCTCAGTTTTTCGAAACCGTTCAAGTTATTTTGATTAAACTTTACATATAAAAGTAAGACTAATTTTCAGATTGAACGCATATATTTTCATAATGGCGGCACTTTTCTCACAAACTACCTACTAATGTGAGATATACCTATCTAATGTTGCTATATTAAAATTTTTAGAATAAGATACGTAAAAATCGTCAAGAACTTGAGAAACCTTTTAGGAACCCAGTGGTAAACTTTCTCCGAAATGGTTCCAGAAATTTTGAACAACTTGTAGCTACTTGGGAAAAAATGGATTGGTTAGCCAAAGGGAAACGCTTTCAGTCTGGGCTATGGTTTACTAACGTAGTACTTCATAAAAGTATCTGGCCAATACTGCATTATTATTGATACATGGTGATCTTTACATAGTGTGGTTTTTTAAGCACTGTTATTCATCAATCTAATCAAATCGTCGTTGACAGTTGGAACAGATTACATAAGTTGGTCTAAAAATCAATATCGTTAAGTAAAAACGCACACTAAAAACTTACTGCAATAACGCTTGTAGTGGATCATAAATTTGTTGTTTGGAATATTCCGTGAACTTTTCTAAAGTACTTGTCCAATCACATAGTCCAATTTGCGTTCGTGCCGCGGATATAATGGCCGCTGCTAATCGCGATGGTTTGTAAACTTGCATGAAGTGTATGTCTAAAACATTACTTAAACATAGTTAATAATACTACACACCCCTATAACTTTGGTACAATTGGCGATATGGGTTTAATACGTTGCTGGGTGATATTATGAATGAAAACTCTAAATAACCTGGAACAGTGACCATACTTTTCATTTCATAATTTAAATAATGCCCCTGTATATTTTTACATTACAGACATTTCTATAATTTATATGAGATTGGTTAAAGAAATAATCGTTAATCGATACGCAGAAAATGAGAAATTATGTACTTTTTATTCAACCGTAAATTATCAAATAATAGGTACAAAACTAATTTTAATAATTTAATTATTTAAATTTTTGTTATTGGGTAAATGGGTTTTTCAAGTAATGTCATTGGAGATCAATTTTGGTCTATTCATTGCCACCTAGATTAAAAAACTTGACCGACCTCAGATAGTTACATTACTGAGAATCACGTGTCAGTCGAAAATTGTCTGTAGAATTAATAAATGTAAAAACATATAGGGTGTGATATTTAAATTTCTAAATTTAATTCGACTTCCAGCCAAACCGGAAGTGATAGGAAAATACTGTTCAGTGTATTCAATTCGTCTTTATTTATAATATCACCCACAAAAATTGTATATTCATACCGCCGATTCTATCAACATTACAATGATTTAAGCATGGGAAAATTATAACGAAATTTGAAATTTTCAGTTTTTGAATGATATCTCAGTTACTTTCAAAGATTATTCAAAAATATCAAATACGTTTTTTTAGCCACAAAAAAGGGCACCTTTATCGCAATCAATCTACACTGTATCTCCATTATGGAGATTGCAATGCGGTGAGTCGCGAATTTTAGCCACCCTGTACATTAATTAAAATTTGTTTTTTCCGCAAACTTAATTAATGAACTCGTCTGAGCTCTAGTCCACAGCTGTTTGTTGCCAAAAACAGAAGTCGAAAATTTGCTTTCGGTCCGTAGTTATCGCGTTAAAGGACAGACGAACACACAAACACAAAGAACCTGAGCTATTGCTCAGCATCCTAATAAGGTCAACGTTTTAATGGTGCATTTTTTAAATGCCAAAGTAACTGCAACCTTCTCTTTGGTTTGATTTTTGAGTCTATAAGCGGGCAATGAAAGGCATGAGAACATGTTGATTATTTTGTTTACTAAAAATAGTCTCCGTTGAAGAAAAACTTCCATTTTTTCAAAAATTTAAAACATTCGATCGTTAAGTAGATATTATTGGGTCTTTTTAAATGTTAAGAAAGCGCTAAACTCATCTAAAGTCTTACAATATGAAAGTTAAAATGCAGACAGAAATTAACATATAGCTACCTTCAATCACTTTGTCTAAATATATTTCGATATACACCTGCAAATGATCTATTAACGTTCTGAAATCCGTGTTGTAGTAATCTTCGGAGCTTAAAGCAACTTGCATGTAGTAATGCGTGTAATGTGCGGCTGTTGGTATCATGAGGTACCAATGGAAATATTTCAAAATTATAATTTCCACTTCTTTGTAGTCATTTAATGAGTATCGATTATTAACAGCAAAATTCAATTCTGCAAGCTTTGGTATATTAACAGTTACCTCTTCAAATTTAGCTAAAATCCATTGTAAATACTTTGACTTAATTATAGGATGTACCTGATATCCATAGACACACGTTAGCTACCAGATGTAAACGTTCTGGTAATATGGTGTGATTATCCATGAAAACGTCCAGCATGTATACAGCTAGGTGTAGGCACGAGTAACTCAAGCTCTTATCGTTAGAATAACTTTTGAGGTAATTGATGATAGTTTTACGATACATCATCTGAGATACATTAGGATTACAACTTTTGCTACAGATATGACAGGCGCACTTACTTGAGGTGATTGGTGGTGAAAGGGTACTCTGGCTAGTTCTCTCTGTTGTATTACCATTTTGTAATCATCCCTGTATGGAAACACATTATTCCAATCGTCATCTATCTAAAATGATTAAACAATTGAAAACACTCGCGCATCATTTATGCATACGTTGCATAAAGAATTTTTACCAACTAGTCTTGTTCCACCCATCACTCAGCACAGCTTTGTGTATGAGTTTAGGCCTTTAAATAGTTTTGTACAAAATTACAGCACAAGGGTCATCTTTTAGTCAAAGTGTATCACTGTGTCTGTTGAAAGTAAAATTTACATTCTTTGTATTGCTTATCTTTAGTGCAAAATAGGACAAGGTACAAAGGAAATACTTTAAAAACAGTAAATATCAGTCATGTAAAGATCGCCTTTTTTGTTTTGTATCTCATATCGATTGTTGCAAGTTGATAAAATTTCACATATGTACATCTTTTGTGTTTCATTGAATTTATTTTTGATTTCTCTTTGCCCCAATTTCAAATCATTCACACTTCCACAACAATTCACACAACAACTTAAATGTTGTTTATTTATTTATTATCATTTATCCCTCTCTTGTTCTGAGCCCTCAACAGGCTCGCGCCCAATTACAGAGTGACCCGTATAATGCTTTTTAGAGGTGCCTCTGCAGAAGGTATTCCTATACAGTGTACAATGTGTATGGAACACCAAGGACAAAAAGTTCCGTTATTGTATCAGCTAATGTTTTATCATTAGCCATAACCCATAAAGGACGGGTCTAGTTTTTTTAGTTAGTATTTATGTCTTCTGATTGTGTCTAAATTTTTAAAATACCTACCTTCAGAATACACATTGCTACATGATTATGCAAAAAAAAATTCTGTTCTCAACAAAAATATTTTATGAGCGATCTCTTAACATGAAAATAACGATGCCAAGCTTACGTAATAAAAAAACCCACCTGTAATTTTTGGCGGGACAATAAAAATGGTTGTAATTTTAACAAAATCGCTTTGGAGTTGCTCTCCATGAAATTACAAAATTATCAGACAGTTTTTAGCTTCCTAGCGTCTCATGCAGACGTTCAAATCGCTTTTTGAGACCCTCCTCAAACACTCTGTTCTGCAAAGATTTGCACTGAAAGTTGTATAGACAGTCAACGTACTTACCCTTTATGAGCTTCTTCTTCCGACATTTCGTTTTCAAGATATTCGTTTTGGCCTCACCAATAAATCTTATCTAGGCAATTCTTCTCCCCCCCTCCCCACACTAAACCACCTATTGTTAATCTCGAGAAAGAGTGATGTAGCCAACTAATTCCCTTTCGTGATACCTTTCATATAAGTATGCCTTGTAGGGTAAAACGTGTGTTTACTCGCCTCCCCCATCTTGAAAAGATTCGCTTGACACCACTAGAGATATGGCATAGATAAATGGTTGTTGCATGTAAAAGTAATGCATGTTTTATTGTATTCAGAAGCAGAATCTTCCGAAGTAATTCATGAGACGGCTTGACATTATTAAAAAGCATCTGAATGGAAAGAATTATCGCATTAAAATCGTTGATTGACTAATAAGTACAGGCACAACGAAAACGAAACAGACTGAATATCTCTTATGGAAATAGTTTTTGGAAAAAAACGCAAAAACCGGTCCATTTTGGTTGGAAAGTGGACACATTTTACTTAAAAATTTACCTGTGGCGTCTACCCCCTAAGCAGGGTTGCCACCCCGTCAATAATTTTAAATTGAACGTTGGGTCAAATGACACATGGGAAAGAGCTTTTTATTTTCTACACTCATATGGTTTAATTTTCACATTCGAGCGACTCTTTTGGAAGATACATTTAATTTGTAGGGCTCAGGTAAACACAAGAAACTATGTAACATACGAGGCCTGTTAAAAAAATACGTAGACTGACGTCATAAAACAAAATTAGCTTTATGTACAAGGTACATGTCTAGGTCCGATGCACACACTTTTATTTTTTAGCACATTTTTAAGAGTTAAAAAATGTTCTGTCCTTCATGCTATTCTAATGAAAGGTCTCATCGAAGTAAATTGGTTTGTACAGACTATAACTTAACCGTGGACTTTTGAGATCAGTTAGCGACGGGGATGAGGGGAGGGGGATTAATTTTATCTCATTGTATTCTAATTAAAGGTCTCAACGAAAGGAACCGTTTTCTACCAACTACTGCCCTTCTTTCTGTCCTCTTATACGGGGTGGAGGGGGAGGGGGGTGGAACTAGTTTTATCCTTCATGGTACTCTAATGAAAGGTCGCAACGAAAGGAATTAATTTCTACCAACCATAGCTCTCCTCCTCGACCTGATCGGGTATATTCCCTTATACCTCAAGAACGGATTTGCGGAAGAGGGTATTCACAAAGGGCGATTGAGACGTCTGCAAGAAATATATCCATTGGTGATGTCAAAACAAAAGCTATTTCGGTTAAAAAAAATGCGCTTGATCTGGACAAGAGTTGTGCACAATTTATACTTGTTCTCTTTTCTTTTTGTTTTATTTCTGAGTGGACTTATTAAAACGGTGTTTCCACTTCTAAGAACAGTCCTGAAACCTGGCCTGGAACGCTACTTTTGTGATGTCATTTAACTCCTTCACCGCATTTGTCATAATCTGGAGAATCGTTGCAAATCTTCTTCCTTTCAAAGGTCTTTTGAGTTTGGAGAACAATAAAAAGGAGCAAGGTCAGGTTAATAGGGTGGATGTGAACAGTGATCGAGTGTTTGGCCAAAAACGCACGAGTCCTGCTGAGGGATGAATGGACTGGAGCGTTGGTGATGCCTCTTTTACTTTTAGCATAATGCAACTCTTCAGATTGTGTAGAATGGGAAATATTGATGCAATAAATTGCATCTTAATTTTACCCCATTTGGACAAAGGAACCTTCTCATCATGGGAAATGTTATTGTCAACTAAAACATTGTACTTGTAGGACGTACGTAAAGGCTCAGAAAATGAACGATAAAACATGGCACCAAGAAATTTTACCTGCTCCAAAGGAGCACAGTTCTCTACTGTTACGGTTGGTCATTTTAATAAAAAAACGTTCAACAAATCGGGTCCATGTGCTTATAAGTGAACGAACCGCATTCCACCTTCCCGTATGTGAAATCCATCCAGCCAAATCACTGCACTCTACTCTTAGAAGATTTATGGTCGAATTATTCGGCGCTGAAGTGGCACCTCACAGGCCACATGGAGTTCTATCGGTAAGTCGCTGTTTCACTATTACGACCAATATTCTAATCATGGTTTAGGTTGAACACAATTGTATAAACAATAAGGATGGGTTGTGTTTGACTATGCTGGTCGTGTTTAGGGCCCCCTTGGAGGAAGTGCCAATTATTGGAAAATGTGTGTGGCACGAAACATCCATGACTCTTGGTGAAACTCTAATGATACGTGTAGGAGCTCGTAATTCCACTATACCTATCAATGTAATACGCTAATGCGAATTTTTATTGTTACTTTTATTGTTGTTAAATGTATAAAATTTATATTTTAACATAATTTAAAACATTGACTTTAATACTTTTAAAATGTTATAGAATCTCAAGCCTTCAGTATTCAACGAGGATAAGGGTTAACAGTATTTTATTTATTATAACAATGTACATTTTATATCTACCAATATAATAAATTATTTTTTACAAAAATCGAATTCAGGAGCGCTTGCACCACAAGTCATATGGATGTTACACCTTTACCCAGAACAGTTTCGTCCAGTGCAGTCGCAGTTTTGGCAAACTGAGTGTTTTGGTTTATGCGTATTTTGCGCAAATATGCACAGTCTTCTAAAAAACGCATCATATTGCTATGTGCAATGGCAAACGGTCACTAAACCACCCACATAAACACCCTCCTAAACACCTGTCCAGCTGGCTCAAAAAACTTTACCAAACATTTTTTTATGGGAAGTGTTGACCATAAAATTTCTTTAACAAATGTTAACACCTAACATAATCCTGGCTACAAATAGAAAAACCCTTATATCCTGGGTCGTAATTTGGGCTCTATTAAACATACAGCTGATCATTTACATACGACACAAATTTATTCGACAAATAACAATCAATAATGCTGTAAGAAAGAGGCAGTCGATTAAAACAAATTAAATTTAAAAGAAAATTCTAATTTCCTTAAATAATCCTAACATCCGGTCATAACTGTGATTTGTTTTAACACGCCCACAAGAACAGAAACGTCCATCGATGTTGCTTGGAATTCATTTCTTTACCTTCAGGCACATTCACTTTTATAAGGAATTTAAAATCTCTGAACACCATCTAAACTTTCTTCCACATTAACATTACAACCCCCAAGCCCGTTTAACGCTGCTACGACTATTTAACAACTCTTCCCTTTCTTTAGACTTTCCGATTCATTTTGTGATAATCTCCCCCTACAGTTGCCTAACACACCTTTTCATTTGAAACAGAAATTACGATACGCTCTGTATACATCAATATTGTGCTACGTTTTCGATTTCGACCCTTCTGCGCAGATGCTGAAGACCAGAATTGTCACTTGTCAGCTTTCTTCTCTTATATATATGTTTATATGGCATCTGCATTCTGCTATAAAATAAAGTTTTATATTATACAAGACGATAAAAGGAAACTAACCATCTCGTGAAAATTAATTCACTCAATCGTGAAAATATCCCTTTATCGTCTTATATAATAAATAACTATAATTTGAAGCATCATGTTAGCTGCCAACAAGGAAACCGAGGCGCCATATCAAATTATTCAATTTTCTAATTGTTCCCCTAGATATTTTAATTACTCTCGCAGCCTTTGAAAGCTTTCGTCATTTGGAAGACGAGAGAATATTCATATTGTATGATTTCAGTTCACTTCGTGAGTTATTTACCAATTTTCGTTTCCCTATGTTAAGCGAAAATGAGCATTAAAACTACGAGGCCGTGCAGCTTCTTTGTTATCCCAGATCTTTTGCGGTCACAATGGGTACGTGTCAATTAGAGGTTACCGTATTTAGGCATTTTAACTCTGTAAAGCAGATATAAGCATTATTAACTGTCGCTAATTAGATGTTGCAGCAAATTTTGTATGATTAGGTTGTGTTTGGTGTCAAATGAAACGCGAATTTGAAGACAAGTATTAGAATTTTATGATGACCGGAAGTCAAGAAATTAATTAAAGTTTTACTTTTTGAACGTTATTACATCAAGTACGCCGGCCGACTGGAAATTTTGACATTACATTTCCGCATTTTGGAAATTCTATATAAGGTTGAACAGCATGATTTAGGATTTGTTCCTGTTTAATGTCCAGATAAGCGCTTGATATTCTCATTTCGTTAATTGTAAAGGGGTGCTTTCCTTCCTTTTGTTTTCCATTAGTCATTTTGTGCTTCTGTTCCCGCCTTCGGAAATCGTTACGTTTCCGTGTGCCGTAATTCTGTTTTAGATTATTCGCCAGTGACCGGCCGCCTCTCTTCTCTGGAGTTTCCGTTTTCTCCATCTGATTACTTGTGGCTTCCAAAAGTCAAAACCAACAGTCCTTGGCTAGGAGCAAGGATCGACAATCTTCAGGTGGATTAATTGTAAAGATTAGATAGATACGCATTTTTTTCGAACCGATATACCAACCTGGAATTATTAACAATTTCATAAAATCCAAAAATATAACATCTTTGTAACCTGTTTCTATAGTGATGCATACAGTACGGCATTAAATTTTGAAGATTGTATTTGTACGACACGACAGGCCAAAAAGTACATGGGAGTTAAAGGAAGCATGATATAAAATCACAACTGTTTTTTAGATCACATTTCCTCTATAGTATTTTACATTATTAGCCAGGTAAGTGAGTTTTTACTGGCGATAGGAGAAGTTGACTAGCGAGCCGTTAGGCGAGCTTGTCATCTCCTAGAGCCAGTAAAAACTATTACCTGGCGTATAACGTATAATATTTTATTTGTTACTCATTTGTAAACAATAGTAAACGTAAATAATTAGTTCTTAAATTAATCTTGAAGAAATGTCTAAAATATCATGTTATCCATGTAACAGAGACTTCGCATTAATTCTGGCCAATGAAATTACTAGATTACTAACTTGTAAAATTTTTACAGGTCTGCTGTCAGTTTTACAGGTCTGCTGTCAGTTTTACAAGTCAGTAGCGTTTAAACATGACGTTTACCCGTTTGCGTTTTGTCTTGTTAATCAACGTTTACAACTGAGTAACAAATAAAAATTTTTGTAGATCATGTAAGTTATGAATAAAGTATTATGGTATTATATACCCAAAAACTTTACTGGACAGATTTAAATGTGGAAAAATTCAGTTGTTTTATTTGTTGTAAATAACCATTCCTCCACCCTGACCCGTGCATCACACATATTTGACTACTTTGATGAACACTGTATTACCTCAAGTAAAACAGAATAGATGGCACACGTTCGACCAAATTCATATGGAAATTGAAGAAGCGTTTGTAAAGAATTACTCTTTGATGTGGATATGAAAAAAACTAGCTCGTGTAGAGCTTTAAAAAACACAAGCAATTAATAGTGTACACAATTTAGTAAAATTTATTAACTACCTATTAAAAATGTACATATTATGAATAGTTAAAAGCACCTCCTTCATTTTAGAAATTAGATTCACTTTTTATAAATAAATACAATTTCTTCTAATTACTCTACATATATATACAAAAAGTATTTTGAATGGTACAATTTGCAGTTCTGTCATTAAAACATTGTATACCATTAGCGCTATACCATAAATATATATTACCATAGAGCATTGTTTACTCTATGATATTACATAACATAAAACCAAATTTCTTTTATAAAAGAAACTGTGTTCAGCCATTTCCTGTAAAAAACAGTACAATTTAAATAAGAAATCATGCACACAAAATCATCATTATGCAATGATAAATGCAAAACATAGTCTAAATGTAGGCAATACACAAGGTTAACTGGTACGGCATGTCGGTGTGTCTTGTCCTTCTAAAGGACTAACTCTATAACCCATATTTGCCAACATATTTTCAAAGGGATCCATTACCATACGTTGTTGATTAGCTTCAATTGCCGCCCATGGATCGACCACCACACGGCTATTTTCAGCACCCTCCTGGAAATCAAATAGTACAGCAACTATACTAAAATGCCGAATTTAACTACCTCCCCCGTGGGTGACCACAACTTAACCATAGGATCTATGCCGCTTGTTGCGATCAAACAAGCGCTAGGATGTGGTTGGACACAATTCACAATCGATCCATCACCCCACAGAGCAGTAGCAATATTAGTCGTCTTACGATCCCATATAAATATGATCCCATCATCTGAACCGGCACATATAAAATTGGCATTCTCACCTAAAAGACGCTTCATTTAAATACATCACATTTAGATAGTATCTACCGAGAAAATTGGCTTCTTTGATATCAGTTGTCGTATTGCAATGGCCAATAAAATGAGTCTCATAATCTCTGGATTCTAAACGTAATTGTTTTTCTTCATCACTAAATGCTTTCTCCGAATTTATCTCTTCGTCCTTTTTTGTTTTACACGATGCTATATCATCGTGCAGTGTCTTGATTTGAGCGCTGTCATTATAATCCACAAAATTCGAAGAAAAATAATCGAGCCAATGATATGCTTCGTCACTCCAGTTTAATGCTATTAGACATTGTATTAAACCTATATAGGCATCTTTATTATCATTCCAATTGCGTATTACATGTAAATAGTCTCTCGCTGCCGAATATACATCCCCGGTCCTAAAAATGGCCTTTAATGTAATTTTTTGAGGTGCCTATGGCCATTGGCATTGATAAATTTAAACTGAACTTTGAATAAGCATAACGCGCAACGGATAGCAACGATTGTTAATAAACTACATGGTGCAAATGACCACTAGTTGCTTAGAATTCTTTGATAAGTAAGAAGGTACACACAGAGTGTAACAGGTAGTTACAAGAAGAATTATTTACTGAATTGGAATGGTTACATCCAAACATCATGGTTAGAACAAAATTTAAAAAAAAACAATCCCAGATATTACGTTGCGGTATCAGTCATTGCTTAATTTAAGTACCTACCATCATTGAGGAAAATATGTGAACATATATATATGGCTGTTGAGGGCCGAAAACAAGAGCGGGATAATAATAAATAAATAATACTTCTCTTTTGGCTGGTTTCCCAAATTCTTACACTGCATTATATACATTTAATACAAAAATGAGTTTCATGTAACCTTTCCATGTTTATATCTTGATTTTTAGTGGTCCATTCCATGTTTTTATTATTATTATTATTATGTTACATATTTTTCAAACCTTTGAAATTCAATTTTGAAAAAAATGATTGATTGCGAAAATAGTGAAGAACATGAGAATCTTTGAAGTTCTGCTGCACCCTGTGTAATACTTAACAACTTACAAATTGTAAATTAATTAATTATTGATCAAATTAAAGGTCTTTGGTTAATTCAGTTAATTTAAACTTACCATTTCCGATTAAATAACGTTCTTGCTCTTTCTATAAAGTCACAGGCACAAGGTTGGGAAGAAATTTTTTTATTACATTTTAATAATTTTCTATTTGATGTTATTTTGGTTCCATTACTTCTCTAAAAATAAAAAAAATTATTTATTGTAAAAGTGAGTATATGACAGATTGCAGGTACAGTAAAACATTGTCAATAACTATAGATCGAATTTTCGTACTCTATCAGTAAATTGGTAGGATTATCCTCATTGTAGTAGCCCAAATATCAATAGCATTACTTTACTTAGTCGGCAAATATTGTATATATGAACTATTTTTAAAGTTCAATAGTGTATTCCCATCCTTTCACAAATTTATTCTCATATTCATAAATTTCCCTATAGAAAAACTTTTATCTGTAGGAATATAGGGAACCTATTTCCAAATTCTCCACCTCTTTTTCCAAAAAACGTGGATGGCGCTTGGTCGTTTTGATCTGACATAGTAACGTGTCATTTCAAAAATTAGCCCGATTAGTTTTAGAACATATCTCAGATCAAAAAAGACATGTACAGAGGTATCTCGTTACCCGTGGATGTTTTGTCGAGAAGTGAATGTAAAACATTTGATTTTGAATTTTTTCTTATAAGTTTATATAAAAGTAGAGAATGTGACATTTGGCATGTAATGTGGCGCCCATAAGAAATATGAAAGTAGTACCCTGTAGCTTCCACACCTAGCTTCTAGCGTCTTATGGAAAGAATAATAATAATAATAATGCTTTATTTTTTTGCAAGCTGGTAAAAAATAACAAATTCAAAGTTATAGAGGGAATCACGCAAAAAAAAAGGATTAGAAAACAGTTAAAACTGATCTAAGTTCTAATCCTGAAGAATTGCGTAATAGTATCATGTGTGAATAATACTTTGAGTATACGTAAGAACTAAGAAGTGAAAATATAAAGCGAAAATTTAAAAAAAAAAAATTGAAGTTACGAAAAGAGATACATAGCACTTAGCATTTACTCATCATAAATTCAGATTCTCCGAAAAAAAATACTCATAGAAGATGCTATAGGGAACCATCCTTTTCCGACCGTTTAAGCTAGGAAAAATGAAAATGAAATTTGACATTTTCAGTTTTTTGTTGATATCTCACTTATTTTCAGATTTTTCAAAAATTTCAAATGCGTTTTTTAGTCACAAAAAGGGGCAACTTCCCCCCTACACTGTATCTCTCACGGTTACGGAGATCCCAATGGTGAGCAACGAATTTGAACCATCCTGTTGCTGATAGCACAACTCGAAAACCGTGCAATTTAAAAATAATTTTGCATAAAAATATGGCACTTCGCCAGAGGGAAGGGGGGGATCCTCTCTAAAGGTGAGGGTTAGTAACCCTGACCAACCTGAGGTGGGGAGTGTGTCAGTAGCACTACAACAACACCAGCAGCTGCTATAGGGGCAAATGCAAGAAGCTATGGAAGCAAGTATGAAAAAATATAAAAAAACCTTTTATGCATATGTCAACTATAGATGGATGCGGATCTACAGAAATTATTTTTGAATGTACATGGGTCCCGTTTTTACGGTATCAATAAATAACTGATTTTTTAAATAGAACACCCTGTATATTTTTAGATGTTTTGATGTTATTTGTCAACCTCTACCATTGAATTTATAGTTATAAATTCATAAATTCAATGCCTCTACATTGAATGATATTCATTGTTCGTTGTTTGTCAGTGTTGCCATCTTATTAATTTTTGTCCGAATAATTCCTTATAAACAAGCCTCACTTTGATGAATCGTAGCTACCTTAATTCTGAAGTTAAGAAATACATTTTATTAATAATCTGAGTATAAGGCAACACCTTGATAATGAGAAAGTTGGATTTAGTGATACAGGGTGTTCATATGAAATGGTGAAATTTCCAAATTTCAAAGTGCCATAGTTAGATGAACATTATTGATTAAATGTATTACTTAACTTCAAAATCAAGGTGGGCTACGAATCAAAATGAGGATTGTTTATGGAGAATTATTCGGAAAAAAATTAATAAGATGGCAACATTGACAAAAAACGAAAAAATGAATAGCGTTCAATGTAGAGGTTAACAAATGACATCGAAACATGTAAAAATATACAAGGGTGTTCTATTTAAAAATTCAGTTACTTATTGATACGGTAAAAATGGGACATCCTATACATTCAAAAATAATTTCTAAAGATGGGCAACAATCTATAGTTGACATTTGCACAAAAGGATTTTTTTTATGAGGTATGAGCTAGGAAAGACCGACGCACTGTTGCAGGACCCTGTATAATTGAGTTTTAATTTCTTGTACTTTAATCTGTCGTATTTTTTGATTTTGGTGCAAAACTGTTTGTATATTTTTATGTAGACTCAAAAACGTCTTTCCAGCGTACCTTCTTACCACCCACAAATCAGTAAGGGAGAAACTTATTGCATTGGGGTAAAAAATCACCCCCTCCCCACTTTTTCGACGGAAATACACGTTTTTAAGCACCACAATGATATCTATCTGTCTGTCTGCACTCTCCGCACATTTCCGGCTAAACAACTGAACCCATTAGAACCAAATTTGGTAGGTACCTACACGTATTGTTAGACATAAAAGGAGCGGAAAAGCTTTTGGACAGAATGGCGCATGCGCAGGTTTGCGGTTGAAATCTGTGTTAGTCACAGTATGTTTTATATTTATCATAAAAAGAAACCTTCTTCACACTCTTTATTGTAGATAGGATTTTGATCATTTGTGAACACTTATTTTAAGTTAAGCGGTTGAAACTCGGGTTGAAATCTCCGTTTCATTTGACGGATTTTGTTACAGGACTTCAGCACAAACTTCTTTTTGTTGTAATGTTCTTTTTAACAACTCCTTATATTAATGGGTGATTAAAAATGTGCACCTATTGCTTTTCAGGACTACTTTTTTTGTTTGTTTGCATTTTTATCTTTTTATTTACTATAATGAGACCCGCATGAGGAAACCTATGAAAGAATATGTCTCATTTATGAATTGAAACATCCCTTCAATTAAAGCAAACTGTTCTGACTTTTATGTTAATTAAGTATAAATAATACTTACACTTCTGTATATATTACAACATGGTCTAACATTTTTTGTGTTAGAAGCGTTCTCAGGTACACACAGTTCATTTACATATCTCGGATTATTGATATCAAATAAATAAATTTGTTCCCCACCCATATTGACCAACATATCTGAACCACTCGAGTCAAATGTTACATAAGTGGCCGCCAGTTTGTAAGTCATGTCTCCACGAGCATCTTTTGCCAAATGTCCAGGTGCAAAATACTGCACACATCTAGGATCTTGTGGTTCTGGTGGAGTTCGTTTCCGAAGATCATTTGTATGATTAATCTAAAAGTTATAAATTAATGTGAGGAAAATGTTTGGAAAGTAACCCACCCTATAGGTCGAGGTTTTTACCATTCTACGATCAAACAGTCGAATAAAGCAGTCGTTGGCACCTATCGCTATTAAATGAGATCTAACAGGATTAACAGCAATACACTTCACTTCTGAAGTATAACTAAGGTCAACAAAAACCTTGCTTTTTGTTGAGGCACACTCGTGAGGTTCTCGCATATCGTATTGTCTACAATTAAATAAAAATAGCACACATAGATATTAGAAGAACATACATAACAAGACCATCCTCACTTGCTGACCAAAATAAAAGAGGTTCATCAGGAGAAGTAGCCAAACGTTTAACTCGTCCCATATGGCACCCACAATCTAAATGAGGTGTTTGATGTCGCACCGCCTGTTCTACGGATTGCACTACAACTCTGCAATCGCCTGCCCCAGTCGCTATGAGAGAGTCATCACTGCCTACAAACTATCAGCCTAAAATTGATACAGGTTTCCAAGATTGCTCGATACTCACTTTAACTGAAAATATATTTCCAATATGAGGTGTATGTACTGTTTTTAACAAACGATGCCTAAATGGATCCCATATCATAACGTTAGTATCATCAGAACCAGATGCTAATCGTCTGCATTAAAAGCATGTCACTCTCTCGCATGTAAAACCTGTAAAATTACCTTCCATCAGAGGACCACTGCAAACAATTTACGCAGCCTTGGTGTCCCTCTAATTCATGCTCTAAGCCGAGTCTTTTAATCAGTGCGTCAGTAAATTGTGAATGTTGTTGTAGTATGTTTCCGATTTCTGCTTTCTTCTCTCTACCTTGTAAAAGTTTAACAATGTTACAACTAACATCTGTCTTCCTTAAGGAACCGTCCATCTAGGAATGAATTAAGTAATAAATAATTTAATTAATTATTAATTTGCTTACTTTTGGAAAGCCTATTGAACATTATCGAGATTTAAATGAATAATTAAAGCCTTTGTGGATGCCAACTTTATGAGAGGACTATCACTTGTCAACATCACTTGTTCAATTTTTCCTTATTTGTTTAAACAAATTTTTGTGAACTTTCTTATCCCTTTGACTGTTGTTATTGTATCACTAGTTCTCTGCAAAGCTCGCTAGATGGCACGCTAGACGCCACATATTCGAGATTCTTACACAGTGGCGGCACCGAAAATGGGCCTAGGGCTATACCATTGTTTATTCGTTTATAATTGTTCTACCTACTTAAAGTGACTAATAACATTGAATTTATAACTATCAGAAGCGCAAATTATATGGCACGAAATGTGATGGTTTTCAATAGTTTAAATTGCAAGACGTAGATGTCTCCACCATCAAGAAAGATGTAAAGTCACTATACAGGGTGGTGACTTACGGAACGCATCAGGGATGTAAAATTCATAACATGCGATTATTGGCTCCCCAAATTATTTTAGAGCAAAAATGTATTAAGGTTTTTTGTAGAAAAAATTTTTTTACGTAAATCAAACGTATTAGTTTTCAATTTTTTGCATAATAAAGACGGAAAATTGGAAACATAAAACCCCCATCTTTTTCAATAATCTGTGATGCCATGGAATTTTATAATACAAAAACTACGCCAATATCCGTCATGCCATGGAATGTCTGCTATAAAACAAATCAAATTCTTTCAAAAAGTATATTAAGTATGGAGAACGGTAGGGGATTTTTACCGTTCGAAGACAATTGTTTGGAGGAGGAGCGAAGCGACGACTCCAATTATTGTCTGAGAACGGTAACCCTTAACGTTCGACGTGCTTATAACATTTTTTGCGCGATCGAAATTAAAATTATGCAACCAATATAAATATGCACTAAGAAATTAACGAGCAGAATAAATCGAAATGATCGAAGTGGTATGGTGTACATCACTAGGTAACCAGTTTATTTGTCAAAATTGAAATTAATAATTTCATAAAAATGTGCATGTGTCTGATGTAGTTTACTAGCTTTGCACTTCCTTTATGACTTTATGAGCGTCTTGCTATAGGAAACAACAGCACAAATTGTACGTTTAATGTACCTAACAATAATTAAAGATTAAATGTAATGTAAGACTGTTGATTTTTAAAAAGGCGTCGGTAAGTATTTTTGCTGTTCTGTTTTTAGATCGGTAAGTAATTTTGGCGTCGTCGTAATCATAGCAACTGGTAAATTCTACGTACTGTCATGGAAACACCCATGGTAAATAGTCAGAAATGACCGGTCGCGCAAAAAAAATATTGGGGGGCGTTCCAGAACTAGTAACTCTCATTTTGGATCCTTTCCAACAATTCATCGATGTGAAGATTTGATTACGATATTCAGTCCAATTCTGTAACTAACGAGTTTGCAATCTTACAACTATAGCAAGATTGCTCACACAACATTCTAGCAATATTATGAGCAATCATAATAAATTTGTCATTCTATAACTACCAACTTGAGCAATATTGCTAATATTCCTACACTTTGTCAAATTGCTACCAACTAGTGAGAAGTTATAGCAAAGAATGGTTACTCTTTGGTTATAGTAACAGAGTGTTGTCACTGGATCTAAAATTAAACGCATTAATCCCAGGGACCCGGACCCAAATGAAATATCGGTTCCGGTTCTGTTTATATTTAAGCGGAAATATTTATAACGGTTCCGGTTCGCTTTTGGGTTCTAAAAAAACGGTTCGGTACTGATCATTTTTTCGGTCCATAACGGTTCTAGTCTTTTAGAAAGTATGGCAATAAAAAAAAATCATTATTAACAACGTGATATGTTAATTAATAGGTGGGAAAAAGTAGTAAACAGTCACAAATACCAAAACGTCCCGTATCGTCAGTGTAGGGAGCTAATTTACAACAAGGGGAATAAAGGAGGAAGAGGGAAATATGTATTTAAACTTGATTTATTAATAAAAAAACAGAAAAAGTATAAATATATGGAGTATTGTTTTTTATTTTTATTTTCTAAAACCTCGCCCCTTTTATCACAGTACTGGCTAAATGACCGCCACCGTCACTCGTAATGCCTTCAATTTCGACACCTTATTAAAAATTTATAATTCACCGATGGCAATCATAGAGTAATATTGTATCAATTTTCAGAACGTGTTTGCCGGCGCGTCTAGCAACTTCGAATAACCCGAGAATAACCTGTTAGGAAACGTAAAAAACCGAAAAGAACAAGAAAACTAGGGTTCTGGTTCTCTATCAGTTCCCATTTCTAAGGTTTTCGCCCTAAGACGAGTAACTAGCGGATTTTCCATGAATTGATCAGTAGTTCCCAAAAGGTCACAAAACGGACATAACGCGCATGCGGAGTATAATTGTCAAGATTTTTCTTGGTTCAACTGCTCGGTTATCTTCCTAGAAGCATCTGTTATAAAAATTTCAAAAAAATATCTCTATAAATAAGAAATTTGACAGTTGCGCATTTTGCGAATGAGCACATCTGATGTTTACAATATGCGATATGTCTATCTTTACTAGAGACATCTATGATTAAAATTTCAAAAAATATCTATAAATAGGAAAGTTGACATTGCGTAGTTTAATCGTCGAGATTCTCCTTGGCTCAGGTGATGTCCTTGAACCTAGCAGAGCAAGGTCAGCAGAACACAATCAAACATATTGTATAATTAGGTGCTAATTAAGTGCCCTATTATCGAATTAAATGCTCCTTTTTTTTAAATTATTACATGTTTTGCCAGGTTCATATGAACTCAGCAGAACACTACCTTTAAAACCCATGAAAATGAAAAGTGAACTAACTATAATTAGGTGCCGTATCCCCGAATTAAATTTTGCTTTTTTTATATTAACATGTTCTGACAAGTTCATAATTTAAAAAAAAGGAGCATTTAATTCGGAAATAGGACACTTAATTAGTACCTAATTATAGTTAGTTCACTTTTCATTTTCTTGGGTTTTTAAGGTATTGCTCTGGTGAGTTCATATGAACATGGCAGAACATGTAATAATTAAAAAAAAAGGAGCATTTAATTCGGAGAATAGGGCACTTAATTAGCACCTAATTATGCAATATGTTTGATTGTGTTCTGCTGACCTTGCTCTGCTAGGTTAATGGACATGCTCAGGTGCCAGAGCTATACGCTACCGAATGCAAAATGAACGAACTAAATATCTTGAAAACTGTAGGAGTAGTTAAGACCTCGGACAGACGGACAGAGAAAATGTCTGCAGTAGCGCACTCTACTTCGTTGGGAAATGCGCTAAAAATGCCATGTTAGTTCATGAAAAAACTGCTCCAAACGATATTAAAAAACTAGATGAATTATGGGAAGAATTGAATCTTCAACCAGCGTTTAAAAATTCGTATTCAAAGCATCCCCCTGCCATATTTAAACGGGTGAAATTCACTTTGTTGAGGCTTAACAACAGCACTTTACCTATTGCTAGAGTCAAGCAATTGAATTGTTAAAATTTTAGACAACATTGCTAAGTTTGTCAGTACAGAATACCACTTTTAACAAATGTTGTTCATTTAGCAATTACCTTCACTATTAGCAAAGATCAGTGTAGTATGATCTTTGCTATTAGAAAGTTGCTAGGGTTATTTAAAGTTACAGAATTGGACTGATTGACACTGACAAACAAAAACGCCCCGCAATATTTACCCTATATTTTCGAAAATGCGCTAATTAACTTTTTGATATGACGTGTCAACTCGAGACTACAGTAAAATTTTCGAAAACATTCCGTATAATAAAGTTATAGGCATACCTGATTTAAAGAAAGGTTGAGTTTTATGAGGTCTTGCATCGATTTTTCGGAACATTAAAAGAATGACTTAGGTACCAAGAACTTTAGAACTACCTATTGATGTTTTTCAGAACTCTACAAAAAGCTTACTTTTGACGCAATAGGGGGGGGGGGGGGGCAAACTCTTTCTAACATCAAGAACTTTATAAAGAACTTTTATAAAGAATGGGCTAACTTAACATGCGCCTTACATTTATCAATATTATACTAAATTAGATATTTCTGTCCATATGCATATTTTTGTATTTTACTGCTGTATCTTTATATCTAACTTCACCTAGAACATGCCAAATCGATTGGTAGGCTGGACTTTACACGTGTAATTTTGAAAAGATAGTAAACGAAATATTAAAATACCTAGTGCTCGAGGCAGCACTTCGGTCACTTTCCTCCTCCGAAGACAGTTCTGCGTCTGATCCGGAACACCAGCTATCTTCAGAACTCCTTTGCGAAATTGAATGTTGAAGTGTTCTAGAATGTGCGAGCGGCGGCGGCGCAACTCGACGCTCACATATTGCTTCGTCCCAAACTCCGGAACGTATCCTTGGCTCATCTGCAAAAAAAACCAAGAAATTAATTTCCAACCAAAAAAGTTTGCGTGTAAATACTTCTTGGCACACGACCGCCGTTATCTACTTGCATATCACGACTGTACAGAGATAAAACAGTTTTTAGATTAGTGAAGCAATAATGAGGTTATATATGAATTTGTTTATGGTTAAATTTGAACCACTTTTGCTTAAAAGGCGATTTGCTGAGAAAATCCAGTCCAGTTTCTCACCATGTTTTTGTTTACTTCGTTTATTAGCAAGTTACTTACTCCCGACAAATCTTTATTATTATGTGAAATTCCTAACATACTTTTAAGCGTAAAATTTTTCATAGTGACTCATTAAAGAAGCGGCAAACTGTGGCGATGGCATTGTCCACAGGTTGCGTTTAAATGAGTAATTCCATTGTTTCAGGTTACATAATGCGATTATTCCATTATACGCTAGAGGTAAACAAATACATGCGCATTTATCTAGACAAAAGAAGCGAATAAATTATTCCCCGTTCGAAATGCTCGCTTGGTTATTGGAAAAACAGATTAAGTTTATTTGGAGCAATAAAAATGTAAAAGTAGCTTATAAATTACTCCTGTAAAGCGCATATGGGCGAATGTTTAACTTCAATACGACGTAGAATCCATTCATTTCTTAAAATAAAGTTGGGAAATATTTTTGTATTTTCGACGGGGTGCAATAAATACTAATCTTTAAATTAATAGCTTTATTTAAGCAGACGTGATATTAACCAGATCCCCTTATATAATCATAATGTGATTGTTACGGCGTCAGTTTCTGGCGAGTATTAACAAACGCGTGAACGCTATAATGAAAAAAAAAAAGAAACTAAAAATGGTAATTGGGTATACTAGCAAGAGTAACCAAATTGCGAACACCATCTGGGCGGCTCGGGTTCTAAGATTCTTTGCTCGATTCTTTGTATGACATTTTTTTTATTTTTTCGGAGTTTGACATTAGATTATTTGTAGTTTTAAGATTGTCTTCTCAAATATTTTTGGAAAGCAAACTTGTACAAAAATGCTGTGGAGGTTTCCAAAGGGACAACGCGTCTGCTATTTACGAATACCCCGGTATGTGTAATCGCTGAATGACCCTGTCCACTCGAATAAGGCGTGATGTCGGCCCAATAATAAAAATTTAAACCTCATTGCTAACATAAGGAGGGAATCATCTCGCCCTGTAGATGTGGCAGGGTGGGGAATGATAAAACACATACCTGACGATTGATCAATTCGGATTTTCGTGGAGTAGACCACCAGGAATGGTGTAGATCACAGAACCGTAGGCGATATAGGAGTGGTGTAATGATTCAGGTGGTGCAGGAGGACAGGTGATTAAATTTTATTATGACAGGAGTTATGAATGTTAGGTTCCCTCTGTAGAGGGAAGTGGTGTCCCTAGGTGTAGCCTTTTCTTCGCGGTGTCAGAGTTGGGGCCTTTCCAAAACTCTGGGTGTAGTTTCAAATAATTACGGTGGAAATTAGGTCGTTCGAGGAAGAGCGCCCGTAAATGTAGTTGTGCGCAGTTACCTGATTGGTAAAAAAGGTTTGCGTCCAGAAAAAGTATAATAGTGGGAAGTTGGTTTGTCTGAGGCAATTCGCGTTGAGCCGCGAGCGCGGTAAGATCGAACACCTGAAAATTACCGTGGGTATGTGTTTTAATTCGCGCCCAGAAGTGGGATAAGATTCAGTAAAATTAGTGCAGGGCGGTTTTATATATTGGCGTGACACCATAATAATCGATAGCGTGTATCACTTTCGGAGAAAAATTTGCGTGTCCGAATAACGGACTCTGCAACGGACGCCGTGTAAATATTCCTAACGAAACAAAAAACTTAATTCTAACAAAACACAATAAAATACAAAATTCTGAAAGTTGTTGGTCATTAGATGTCAAACCGGTTCCGGTCCGGTCTGTAAATAGGGAATCACGTTCTCAGGGAAACCGTCTGATACAATGTCCCTAAGTGCATTCCTAGAGCGGGTAGATGAACTACGTATTGCCAGAAATGTGTCACTAGAAATGCTTTTTGATTCAGCAATTGATTTATTCAGAGGAAAAGCATTGTTATAGTTTAGGGCTTACCGGTCATCTGTCTTTGATTGGGATTGGGCTGACAAAACTGCTGCGGGAAGAATTTCAGCCGCAAGACTACAACGAGAAGTTGCTAGAAGAAATTAAGCGACGAAGTCAGGGTCCGGATGAATCTTTGGTTGGTTTACGTGGCGATTATGCAGAGCATTTTCAGCCGATTAGATGTCACTCTCACACAAACCACCCGAGTGAAAATTTTGATGAAGAACATCGCACTATTCTACCAAGACAAATTGAGTCTAACGACAATTTCCACAATTGACGAGCTATTGAAATTGGGACGACAACTCGAAGCTAGGAACAGTGCCTTGGAGGAATTCAAACCACCACCTCGCCGAGGAACAACTAAACTTCTCGAACCTGGCGTATGTATACACCGATTAACGAGGTCAAGTTAACGTAGAGCAACCACAGTGCGCTTCAGTTGGAAGAGACCTTGAATGTTTCAACTGCCAGGAAAGCGGTCATTTCGCTTCACGCTGTACCAAGCCGTTTCGAAAACATTGTTTTACATGTGGACAACCTAACGTTACGACACGCAGCTGTCCGGTCTGTGCCCAGCAGGGAAACGGAAGAAGAGCTCAGTAATAAACCAAGCTACTGCACTCAACTCCAAAGAAGCCTTGGTTGATAAATCTCGTATCATGCTGGACTTTTTATTTGCGCAATTGGAAGAAGACAAGATATTCGGTGAAGAAATACTAGGTCTCTTAGATTCAGGTGCTTCGCAGTCTATTGGGTAAAAAGGGGTGGGACTGTTTACTGCACTTACAATTGCCGATACAAAATTCTTCCGCGGTAATTGTACGGTTGCCACTAGGGATAAATGTCCAGTAATCGGGTCTATATCTGTTCCCATTTGCTTACAAGGGAAAGTGAAAATTTTTGAATTATTAATTGTACCAGCGTTACCTCACACCCTAATATTAGGGATAGAGTTCTGAAAGAAGATGGAGCTAGTTCCGAACTTACGCAGTAAGGAATGGCACTTCGGCGAAGAGAAAGAAGTTCAACTAAACTCTATTACCACCATGTCCGAATTGTCTATGGAACAGTCATTAGGGCTGAATCAACTCGTTGATCAGGTTTTCAAGAAGATGGGCAATAAATTGGGTTGTACGAACTTGGTCCAACACAAGATTAACACTTCGGCGGATCCAATCCGACAGCGATATTATCCTGTATCTCCTACTGTACAGCAACACATCGACCGAGAACTAGAAGAAATGCTGAAAGCAGGAATCGTAAAACCGTCGAATTCACCTTGGGCATCCCCGATCGTACTGGTTAAAAAAACGGATGGAGCATACCGATTCTCCGTCGATTATCGCAAACTGAATGCCGTAACGAAACGCGATGCTTATCCGCTGCCTTATGTCTCTGATATTCTAGACAAGCTCCGGGATGCACAATTCTTATCGACAATTGATATTCGGTCAGCATACTGGCAGATACCAATGGCTGAAGAGTCAAAAAACTACACCGCGTTTATTGTACCGAATCGAGGGCTGTATCATTTTAATCGGTTACCTTTTGGATTACACAATGCTCCGAGTACTTGGCAGAGATTTGTTGATACCATATTAGGGCCGGAACTACATCCTTATGTGTTTGCATATCTCGACGATATAGTTATAGTTACGGATACCTTCGAAAAGCATATAGAAATCTAAAAGATCGTCTTAAATAAACTAACAGAAGCAGGGTTACTCTAAAAAGAGAAAAATGTAAGTTCATGAATCCAGAATTAAAATACCTAGGGTATATAGTGGGAAGGAAGGGATTACAGGTAGATCCAGGGAAAATAGAGGCAATACTGACAATTCCAACTCCTTCATCGATTAAGGAAGTAAGAAGAATAATTGGAATGGCATCTTGGTACAGAAGATTTGTGCCAAACTTTTCTTCCTTAATTGTTCCTTTAACAAGGTTGCTCCGGAAGGGGATTAAATTTTTGTGGACGGAGGAATGCGAAGCTGCATTAAAATCTGTTAGAGTGTTTAATTTCAGCGCATGTCCTTACTTGTCCAAATATTTGAACCCGTTTCCCATGACCTTTTAGAAATTTGAAGAATGGATAAACGCATTTCCTGATTTTGCGCAACCCAAACAGCTGGTGAATAAAATTTTGAATTTTGAAAGCTATCAACAAAAAAAAATGTTACAGCCATCTTCGGTGTTTAGTGGGGTCTTGGTTAGCACCAGGTTTCGAGCCATAAAGTCGGACAGCAGAGGGAACCCTGCTGAAGATGGGGTTGACCACGCCCCCCTTCCCGTAGAACTAGGCCGGGCAACTTACTATGTAGGGGTGCGTACGTTAATATTGAGGCGCCGGACTCCGACCATCAAAGGATGACCAGGGAGCCGTCCTAACATGAGTGCGCAGAGAGTACATGGGGTCACTAGTAAAGCTTGTCACAGGACCGCGATCCCTGTTCCTCACAAAGCGGACACCGTAGAAGTTTCAGGGTAAAACGGCACTCTGGTAAGCTATTGGATGTGTAGTAAGAGACGCTGTGCTGCGATTTTTTGCGGCAATTCAACAGCTGAGCAATCGGAGTGATATGCGTTTGAGGGAAGCAACGTCACTGCTGACATATCCGTCCAGGAGCTTTCGCCACCGAGCATTTGCTTGCACACCGTCTTACTCAGCGGCGGAGGTGTCGCCCTCTAGATGCTAACTACATGTGGCGCCCTGAGATAAGTAGAGGATCCTCGCAAGAGTCCTCGACCGCGACCAATCAAGGATACGGGATTACAACACTGGTACTAAGGGGGAACGACTGCTCAACCTGTGCCGGCTAACAGGTTGTCCTTCCACTAGGCGTCGACCTCTTAGGGGTTGATTGGCCGCTGGGTGTAAGTTGAAGGAACACTATTATTCATGCTGCGCAGCAAAGAGAGAGATGGGGAGATGGCGTGAGCAACTATGACTCTCTTAAAATTAAAAACAATCGATCATTACGACAAACATCAACGCCATGTGTGTGTGTGTTGATCCGAAAAACTCTTCGAACATGTAGGTGCATTCATAAACTCTATCATATTTTCTGTCTGGGCTGAAAACAAGTGCGTATGCACGTTCATGTTCACTCGTGCGTTGGCCAAACGTACATGTTCGATACGGACTTCTTCAGTGCGGTACGTGGAATGTCCCGTAGTGCGTAACGAGCAGCTAGCCTAAGAAGGGGTATTGGATCCTTAGTCCATGTCTTATTCAAGGTGAAACTAATTCCAAAAGCTCTACAGTGCGATTCACACTTCGTCACTATTGGTCTTATGGAAGGTAGCGTTGCCAAATGTGTTGTCGTCTCACAAAAGACCAGGGTTGGAGAAACCTGTGCCATTAAGGACCGATAATAAATCAATACAATACATTTATTTCAAGGAAAGAAGCAATTACGTTAAAAGTTAGGTACTTCATCAGGAATTGTGAAAACGATGGGTAATTTACAACCATAAGAATAACAATGCCATATGATTTACATACAACTTTAAACGCTCTGCCTCACAGAACGCAGTGTGCAGTCTACGTATATCTCTATTCTGTGTAAATGCATTGTACCGGCCAAACAGAGAGTTCGGACCACGTTTAACAGAATACAAATATCGCAGACCGCGCTATGTGTGGCAGGGCCCTAAGTGTGAATTGCTCTATATCTATAAACACGTATTCTCGTCCATTCTGGGATAATTTCGCAAATCATCGATTTTCAGTGTTGCGGTATTTGTATAAGAGACTTATTTTCCGTTTCAAAAGCCAACCCTTACACCATTTTTACGACGGTTTTTAGTCTTTTTATATTTTAATTTTACTACCGTAGCGCACGCCACTGCTACCAAACACAACTCTTTAGGCATCATTTTAAACGTCAGCAAAAAAGGCGTGCGAACGCGTTGGTTGCTAAACTCAACTGAGATGTCTAAAAAATTCTCCGATGGTGTGTTTACTAGTAATGTTTGACGTTGATGATCGACGAACATGGTTGTCGCAATGATTGATCATGTGTTCCCTACTTAAAAGAACCTTTTTTTTTGTATTCAGAACAGTAATAAACCTATTCCTTTAAGAATGTTAGAAATATAAATCTTTATCACTTAAATAAAGAATCGGCCATTTACTTTAACCGGTTTAAACAATCCAAAAAGGAATGAGATAATGGACGGCGCGAGTAACTATGACTGTCTTAAGTTAGAAAGTCGCGCACTTGCGATTTTCTGTCGCGTGATCGTTTACCCGCAAAAATAACAAGATCAATGCACTGATGGCGATTATCGCAGAGATTAAAAAGATGCAACATGCTCTATTAACTCTAATCCGAACACCGCTTCTTTTTATTTCGTAAGCAAAGGACAAGAAGCGATTATAGATTCCGTATCGTTAAAAAATTGTATCTGTACGTATCGACA
Source organism: Photinus pyralis (assembly GCF_008802855.1). NCBI lineage: Eukaryota > Metazoa > Arthropoda > Insecta > Coleoptera > Lampyridae > Photinus > Photinus pyralis. Next base: position 22,892,502 of record NW_022170738.1, on the reverse strand, counting down.
TTTTTAAGTCGCGCGACAGTTAATCACAAATGCGCGCCTTACCTTTATTACGGAGAGCATTTTGAAAAACAATCAAGTTATTTTGTTTAACATTGCGACTGCGATTTCCTTTTTAGCGCATTTCCACAAAAATTTAAAAAAATGCGCTATTGTAACCACTTTGTCCGTCCGTCCGCCCGTCTATCCGTCCGCTCGTTCAGTGAGACGTTACTAGTTCTTTATCTTAAGAGCTATTGTTCTACTTTTTTCGCTATTTGGTTCGTTATGGTGTCGAAGCTTGCACCAAGGAAGGAAGTTTTTCTGCGTTTATTGCTAAAAAAGTTATTGTAAAAAAACCAACAAACCGTTTTTTACATGTTCCATAATTTTACACTTTTGCCGATCCTTTATAATTTTGTATTGCTGTCTGTCTGTTGGTCTGTCCGTCTGTTCCTTTGTCTGTCTGTCTCTCTATCTGTCCGTGTGAACGATAACTTTGGTTAGATATGTCAGATCGCTTTGACATCTCCGTTAGTTATGAACTGAATTGCATGAAATTCAATATGGGCATATAATAGCTTTAGCCATATAATACGCAATTCCAAAAGTTGAGCCGAATCGATTCAAAATTCACAGTGCCCTTTTCGCATCTCGACCATTTATAAACCGAATTGCAAACTTTTTTATTTATAAAAGTATTTGAATGAAATTTGATACATAGGCAGTTGGAATAAATTAAACTCTAACGCCAATTTCAAAATTTGGTTTTGCGCATGCGCAGTGGCAACTTTTTTATTTATGGAAGAATTTAAACGGAATTTGATACATAGGCACTTGGAATAAAGGAAAATCAAACGCCAGTTTCAAAATTTGGCTTTGCGCATGCGCAGTGTCAAGTTTTTTATTTATGGAAGCATTTAAATGAAATTTGATACATAGGCACTTGGAATAAATGAAAATCTAACGCCAGTTTCAAAATTTTGTTTTTATTATACCTGAATCACAATCTCCGTTTTAAACACTCAAATGCGTGCGAAAATAGTTATTTGTGTACCAAGGCCGCAAAAGTGATCTTTTTTGGCCGAAGCTGCTGTTTGTGGCCGAGGCGGTAGCCGAGGCCGCAATTCAGATGAGGCCTAACAAATCACTTTTGGCCAAGGTGCACACAAAATTTTTTAGGCGATCATCAAAAAAGAATTCAAAAATTTGCTCATAAACATATTTTTTCTGAAAATCATAGTTATCTTAGACAATTAAAAACAAAGCATTTCCTGTCATATGTAATAAACTATAATTAACATCTTTGCGTGTGTTTTGTGCGTATCAAAATGGGTGATAGCGACAGTTCAGATACCCCAAATGAAATTTTGGAAGCTGCAAGCGTTGCGACCCTAAGTCATATATGATATAAGAGCAGGCGTTTGAGAGTAAAAGTACAATCGCAACTTCCTCCGTTGCACAAGATTTTAATAATGTCAAATGCAATAGGTCCTTCGTAACTGTGGCTTCCAAGACCTTATAGTTAACATGCTGTACAATTATTAGAAACCTGATTACCTACTTTGATGGCAGGTATAGGTAGCTACTTGTGTTCTCGGTTAATTATTGCTGGTGATTCTTCGCATAATAATGTAAGCAATAACATCTTCCTCATGTTTTGGTTCTACACTTCAAAAAGGTCTGCAAGCAGCAAAGATTGAAACGTCAAACTATAATTTTAAATGTGAACATTGTGATTATGCAAAATAGTGTGAAACATTCCTACAAGTCCGAAAATGAAAAAAACGCACATGGATGGCCCAATCCTTGATGGGGCTAGACCAGATAGACGCTTTGTATTAAACAGATTACTGTTTCTCAAACATCAGTTTCAAATAAGTACAGTTTGACAGATGTGTACAATAAAGTAAAGTTTGACAGAAGCGTACAATAAAGTTAAACGTTATGGCCGCAAAAGCGTCCACAAAATCAACGTTTTTGTGATGATAGCCTAAAAAGGGCCTTTAAAACACACGTGCTTTAAAGTTGCTAAGTAACGATACTTCAAGTATGACTTTTGAAACTGTCATCTGGATGAAATAAAAAATCCTCTTAGGTCGCTTTCTGTAAATGCAGAACATTTTTTTGGCTTTTGTACCTATCCTTTGGTTGAAGCTTTCACAAACGCGCGTAATTTAGGGTATGCTTCCAAATCTGTTCCACTTTTTAATCGCAGCATTGCTTTAAAGTTTTGAATGAATGCACCAAAATATAGAAGATTTAAATACCTTTGACATTTCCTTAATATATGCCAGCATTATCGATGCATTTAAGACTTTATTCGTAAGTAACTTCTTATTCATCCATGGAAACAACTTTTCATATGCTTGATAATAGGCTTTACTGGAGTTGGATTTTTCACCTACCAACGTTTGTTTAGATTTTACAACAATCGATTTAATGGACGGTGTATTATCTTTTTCAACGGAAATAGTTTAATTCACAAAGACGATGATTTTTATAAGCAAACGTCAAGTGACATTTCCATGGCGATCGTGAAATTACGAACACCCAGCCCACTTAATTAGACATGTATTCGAGTATAACGTCAATATGACTTCATTGTATTTCCTATTTTTAAATTATACTGCAGGTATATTACATAATAGTTAATGACTTACCTTTACATTTTAGAAATGGAAACAAAAGGTTAAATAAAATTATTATTATAATAAAAAATACTATAAGATACACGTGTATAATTGATCTTTAAAGCACTTGCAACGTTAAAGGCACTCCGCTTTGCGTCGTGCCCTTAAACTCGTTGCGCGTGCTTTAAAGACTTGATTATACACTTGTATCTTAATATACTATTTGCGCATGCGCAGTGCCAACTTTTTTTATTTATGGAAGCATTTAAACGAAATTTGATACATAGGTGCTTGGAACAAAGGAAAATCTAACGTTAGTTTCAAAATTTAGATTTGCGCATGCGCAGTTCCAACTTTCTTATTTAGAAAAGCATTGAAATTAAATTCTTCTTATAAACTGAAATTAAAGTAGCACGTCAAAAATGGATTGCACATTTGCAACGCTATCTCATATTATTTGAGACCGGATATTTACGATTTTAACAGAAGTTGCATCTTACAAATGGGAAATGAATGCAAGTGGAAATGCGCTTTTTGTAAATCGTTTACGATTACTTTTTAACTTGTTTAGAAATTATCTGCTTTCATTTTCTTTTTTGGAGGCTAAATCATATGATTTGCATCAGTTAAATATTTGGAAACTAACATTTCACACCCCCACAAAAGTTAATTTCTATTTACAATATCTGATCAAAATAAATATTTGAAATTAATTTGTAAGGTACACTATGAAAAACGTCATGCATAAACCACGTTCTCGTCTGCCCATATAAGTAATTTTGATCGCGTTTCAAACATGTAAACACCGACCAGTGACCACCCTAATTAAGTAAAATTGCAAATTACAAGAGTTTGATGTCCCACACACACACCACAACTACGAACATGACTAATAAAGTTCCACGTTTATTTTGAAACGCATACCAAATAAACTAGTTAACTCATGCAATAATTAAATTAACGATAACCTTACCAATAATAAAAGTCGGAAGTAGCAGCTACTATTGCGGTAGTAAAACTACTGCCGCGAATACAATAGAATTGTAGGTTTATATCCCTTAATAACCGCTGAAATTAAAATATTAATCATAAGGTAACCGCAGTTATTAATTTTGATACCCGGTAGAGGCACGACTGTAACAAACAAGACATAAAAGTCGAGGCCGCTTCTACAAAATTGGTCTAATGTATTCTAACGTAAGAACAAATACGGTTAATGTATGCGAGATTGACTCAAATCCTTTTGTCTTGCCCCCCAACATGCAAATTTATTCAGGCTGGATGGCGCAGAATACCAATAAATCAGGACCACATTTGGAAAATGCGAAAAGTCACTTTTATTGCGATAATGATGTGCACTGTACAAGAGAAAACTTCCATTTTCAAGTTAACAACGGTAATTAAGACAGTTTAGCTCGTTACGTTTTTGTACAAATTGATCATTTGACACATTTACGCTTAAATTGAAGTTAATTTCGGGGAAAGATGTGTGCAGGAGAGATTTTCAAATTCGTCGATCAATTTTTTTCATATGAGATAGCCTTGATCTTTACCGTTCCAATGACACCTCTAGCGTTCGTATACCTTTGGTAATTTTCAAAGTGCGAATTTTTCGCAAAATGTATGAGTTTAGCTATAACAAAAATCTTTTCTCAAGCCTATGATGAAGCGAGAAAACGTATTGGCGATTAGGAGTAAAAGCTTTAAATAGATTAAGTCATGAGCGATAAAGAACGAATGCGAATGTGACGTAATCTTTCCGGGAAATATAACGTGTTTTGTTCTAAAGCATTCGAGAAGACTCGCGATCAGTCGGAAACACTCGGTTGCAATTGCGCTACGCACCGTCCTATTAAATGTCGCTTATAAAACAACAAGCAAACAATCTTAAGTAACTATTTAAATTGTGCTCTTATGTATTTTCGATATCCTCACGCCATCTGGGTATCTTCTTTGTAATCCACTAGTGTAGATGTAAGTTAATTCCTGTAGTATGTTTGTTATTATCTTAATATAGGTACCTATAGTTCTTTGTGTTGCCTTTAGAGCCCCTTCTAATGTTTGTAGTCTAGTCTAGTGTTTCCTTTAATTACTTCTTTGTTTTGTTGCTACAGTGCACTTAATTCTAACCCCTCTATTCTCTCTGCTTGCTCACGCAGTTATAGTTCTCTTCCTCTTCCGTCAAGTTTCTACCTTCGAACTGATTAGATGCAAAAGTTCGTTTGGTACGCCATTACTTTCTGACTACGCGTCATACCTGCTTAAGGGATTAGTGTTTTGGCTTTACCATATTTATCTTTGGAGTAGTTTCTCTTTCTCTCTTTCATGTCTTGGTGACTCCATTGAAACGTTTTGCGGATCTGTGGTTTGCATTTAACCAATACGAGATAGGTTACATTAGTACGCCGCATATTTTTCTCATTACGTGTTATTTTTTAGGGCTTTAACTTTTCTCGCCCTTTGCTTATAATTTTCTTATTGTTTCTCATCATTATTTCTTTTGGATTACCTTTTACGTAGTACGTGGATGACAGTGCATTTTTACTTGGAACCGCCATCTTAGACAAAAATCGGTTTTGGTGCGTCCATTGATGGATGAGTTTCTACATTACCGACTTGTTAACCATGTTTATATGATTCATTCTAACATTACTACGACTTCAAGTTTATACCTGGAGATGTACTTAAGTTGTTTTTGAATTGTAACTGCAAGTATTAACGAAATTTTGGAGATTAACGATCTTGTAAATTGCCCCGATACATCTGGTTTGGTCGCTACGAGAATATACCCGATGTTGTTTACGATTACTTTGTGACTACGAAGATTCATTTCTGTTAGTTAGATTATGTGGTTGCCTTTATATTAGCTGTGTTATATCGTTATATATATACAGTTGCTTTGTGAATTAGTTTTGAAGTTACCTAAGCGTTGTCCGGAGCCGATATATACGATTCTTAGCTACGTTGTTTGTTTACTCCGAAGAATCGGTTCATATTTTGTTTATGTTTTGAATTGATTAGACTGCATTGTTATTGAATAGAAATGTAATTATTTGTGCATCGTAAAGTATTTTTTCTTGAAATTAACGTCACTGATATGCTGTTATACCCGGACTGTGAGGACAGTCGTAGTCGATCAAAACTTTGCTTTTGCTAGTGTAAAGTCATCCGAATTATTGATTCTTTTTGAGTATGAATTACAGTTTCAGTATATGATTATCCTCCGTGTCAGACGTTAACATTGCTATTTCGCAATATTATGTGCAAGCGCGATTTACTAACTTTTATTTGTTTTTTGTGTTATTATGTGTTACAGATTCGCAGAACGCGCCCTTCTGAGCTCAGAAGGTTGCGACTGAAGTGAAATAGGAAAATTTTGTTATTTTCGTTGATTCCCTAATTTAACGTTTGATTACATATTGATATTCGATACAATCGAATTGTAATTGCTTGAGATTCAATAACGATTATAGCTCTGTTGTTCCTACGGAAGCCTGTTTTGATATTAATATTTTCTCTGAACCGCTTTTTACTAAAAATTAATTTAACTTCAAATACTGACATAGCAGATCTATATATTACAGGGACCTATTTGTAATATTTTGGAGATCATTTGAATAAATCACTATCGATTGTGACGTCAATTATTGTTTATGTTCTATTCCTATCAAGTATTTTATCTCTTAGCGTAGCCAGACCAGAGCAAGTATTCTTTCCTCTTTTTGACATCTATTGAAAACTATCCGGTTTACTTTTACTATATTTCCCTTTTGCTCTTGTATAAGAACACCCCGATCCACCGCTACTTTGTCTGAGCTTACCGTGTGCTTCTCTCAAGGTAATTTTGTTACATTTGCCCAAAGTGAAAGTAACAACGTTTAACAGGTTATCATATGCAGTTTGGAAAATTCAATGGCGGTTTAATTGCCAAATTTCTGGCGATTAACCGAATTTGGTGTGATTTCGAATTAGTTTTGGATCGGTATACACTTATCTCTCATCTTGGAGGCTATAATTTGGATTTAAAGTACGTTATACGTTATTGTCATTCGGAGTTTGAATCAATTTAAATTCCAACCGTTACCTTCTCCTGTTCTAAACAACTCTCTTATTATTCGTGGGTTTTTTCAGATACAATTTTTTGTTCGATTCTAGCTTAAACTCACATCCACTTTCATTAAAAGTTCCAGTAACCATTGACACCTGTCCAATTGCACTTTGATCCGTCAGTCGTTTATCAATCCGGGTACTGCAGCCGTGTGTACGAAGCCACAAACGGCCCTTGTAGTAGAGATAACAGAAATTAGGTCAAGGAGCCAACTTTTCTTTTATTCAAGTAATCAAATCAATTAATTTTTGTGTGTGCTTATCTTCAAACACAGCGCCATCTACTACATTCTTATAATGAATGTAGTATAGTTTCATTTTTGAATGTTGGTTAATCAAAAATCAAAATAACGGCAACAGTTTAACCGTGTGGAAAGTGAAAAATTGTTATAACTTTTTTCCGTAAGTGACCTTCCCGACATTGTAACGAACCAAATAGCGAAAAAAGTAGGACAATAGAGATAAAAATCTGATAGTGTCACAGCCGTATTGACGGACAGATGGACGGTCTAGGTGGCTACAATAACACATTTTTAAACTCATGCTGGAAGGCGCTATTGTGGCCACTTTCTCCGCCCGTTTGTCCTACAGTTTTCAAGTTCGTTCTTTTTTAATTCGGTAGCTTATAGATCTGATACCTAAGCCAAGGAAAATCTTGACGATTAATACATATGTACGCATGCGCAGGGTACGCAATATCAATTTTTATTTATTAATATAATTTGCTGAAATTTTAACCACAGATGCTCCTAGTAAAAGCAAACATATGGCATATAGTAGCAATGTGCGCATGCGCATATTGCGCAAGGCCAACTTTGTTAATTATGGAAACATTCATAGATTGTTCTATTATCTGTTCACCCAACAGATGCAGTTAAGCTCCTCCCAAAAAATTCCCGGCAAATTTAAATGGACATTTTTTATTGGCAGAATTTTCAAAACCTGTAACACACGCAACCATTTGCCTCCAATTATAATTGCCTTGCCGTATCTAAATTGACATCCTTAACGTCAAACCTGTCATTGCGTTTTGTATTTGCCTTGCCTCAATTTGCTTATACGAACAAACCGAGGAACAAACTAATCTTTTTGAACTTAATAAACAATTTGAAACTATGTATTGCTGTGTGTTTAAAGGTCAATATTCAAAACATAACACTTGATAACTTAGTCATACAATGTAACATGCGATTTTTAATTTCCCGGTTTTTATAATTTTGTGACTGTGAAACGGGTCTGTTATTACATTGGCCAAAATTTATTGGGAGTGGCTTAACTGCATCTGTTGGGTGAACAGATTATAGTAAAGAAAAACATAGCTATGGACTTTTAGTAAATACTGATTACTTAGTGTAAATGTTTTTAACTACTGGACATGTCTAGTAAAATTGTATTTCCTCTATGCTAGTACACAATTTTGGTTCCATCTTAAAAATTAAAATTCTCCGAAAGCTTCTCAAAATTTCCTACACATGAACCCACTAATGAAAATTAATTTTTAAGCCTTCAATAATTATTGATTTGTTGGATAATGATCGCATTGCCATTAGTCATTTTATTAGATTTTATCTTAAAAAAAGTGAGTGCATTTTGGCCGAGATGTGTTATCGCTACGTAGGCACTGATTACCATGGAAAAGTGGAAAACATATACATAGCTTGATCCACAAGAAGTAAATTTTATGGATTTTCAGTGTATCGAAATTGAAGAAAAATTTGAAACTCTATCTTAATTTCAGGACTAGTTAAATACGGAATGATACGTGCTTGAAATGCGTCAACCATGTAGGTAGACATATTTCTTGTCCACATCAGTTCAGTTCCGAACACCCGGACCTGTTTGTTTTGTGTTTGAAAAAAAAATCTAAAGGTTACGCAAACGGACACTGTGGAGATGTTCACTGAGAATTTCCGTGTCGATCATTAGGATGACATCTGAAAGAGTAAAAGTAGTTCTAAAATTAAATGGACCAAACAACATTGTTCACGTTTACGTTCCACTCGAAGAAACTTTTTGTGGAATTTTCCAACTCCTACACTTTGTCAGCGAGTGTCTTCAAAATTCATACCGACCGACAAAGCAATATTGAATTTGCAAACAACGGAAATTCAATTGCCTGTACCTTTACGTTTCCAACATTGAAATTTACGTGCTGAAATTTAATTATTACTCCCAGCTATTACGGATGACCTAATAATATTGTAGTTAGCTTTATTGCTGAAAACGTATATTGTACACGGCGGAAATAAAAGAACGATTATTGCAGTTTGTGCGAAAAAAGTTTCATATGCAATTATGATGAAATTCCTTGTAAATTTGTTATGCGAAATTGTCACTTATTGAACCAAAAATCAACAAACCAAGACGAAATGTTTGGCATTACTATATATAAATCGCGCGTCGAAACAATCCATTTCGCGATATTCGATACAGACTGCCTTGTCGTAGGTCTCGGTCCAGTTTTGCTGTTTTGCCTATAATTTTTCTCGAACATTCTGCCGTTGGTTGGTCAGAAAGGACTGGATCCAGTTCTGTTGAATTTCTTTAAGTACTTATATCGACCTTAATTCAACTTTTACATCGCCCAAAAACGAGCTGAAAACAGTGGCACCCTGCAGTAGGGGCAGTGTTAGTCATTCATTGCCGCAAAAGAAAATTCAGTATGGATTACCTACCTGATTAATATTTTTAACCTAAAAGTTATCGAAATTTCACGGTATCGGACTTTGGAACTATGAGTGCAAATTAAATGTTTACAGTTAATAATCGTATGGTATACAATGAATGAATATGCAAAAAATGTAGTCAAATGAATTGCGCACAAGAAGCACGCTCTGATTTGTGGTTTGTATGTACAAAAAATCACCTGCTTTCGTCGACAATATTTCAATCGAGGGTTAATTATTATTTGAGATAATTCCTCTTTAAGGAACACTACAACGATAATCCTTGTAACATGTTAAACACGCTTTTTGTTCGTAATTTATTAATTGGAGACCTCTTCAAGGACATATGACTGTGATTAATGTAACTGTTAACGTACCTGCAATTGTGTAATGTCATCCGTACTTCGGCCTTTGACTGTGAAGTTCATTCCTGGTCCAATGTACAAATGGCAGGTAGAGTATGTTTCCTGCTCAATTAATTGAAGCTACATGGGTTCAATCCAGTCTTACGTTTAAAATAAATTCCTAAGAAAGCTAATAATAATGATAACGACACTAGACTATAAGCATTCTGTTGTTAACTTTTCTTTCCGCCAGAAAAATTAGATCGCTTATTTTATGAATGTGTGATAAAAACTTCATCTCTATTGCGTAAACCTTGGGTCAAATTCTGTGCGTGTGACATGAACACTTGTGCAAAGAGTCCACTACCGATGTCGATCTAAATTCTTCAGCTAAATTCTTAAATTTGAAAAAATGACCAAAAAACCCACGCAATGGGCCGTATGAATAAAAGTAAGCAAATGCTTATACTTCCAAAATTCAAAGTAAATACTCGTAACTGCCCCTTCGTACTGGTCTGTTTAGCATGGTTTAGCAGCGCTGCAGTGCGTCCTGTCCTTCTGCTTAGAAGCGCTGCTAAGTCGCCCTGTGCGAAGGAGCACTTACGAGTATTTACTTTGAATTTTGCAAGTATAAGCATTTGCTTACTTTTATTCATACGGCCCAATGTCTGTAGTACCACCGACGACATTGCTCCAATTTATTTTTATGAAGCAGGCCTTGACTCTATTGCAAGAAATATCATTTGTTGGTCAAACAATCGATGACTTTATGCGCTAATAAAATCGGAAATGAAAAATTCCCTTTTGACGATTTAACCACCACAGTCTGTTATAGTCTAATTATGAAGTAATGTGACTAGACATATCGCCGAACGTCCCTGCCATAAGACGTTATTGATTCGAGAGTGGAGTGAAATTAAATTTAGCAAGCAGCGCTTCTCGTAATAATATTTTTCCGACGTAAAATCTGATTAAATCAATCAGAAATTGAGTATCTCAATTACCGATACCGTTGATATTCGCTTCTGTCGAAAATGTTGCAGATAAACCATTAAAGGGGTGAGCACATTCATAATTAGGCAAAATCCTTCGTAATTTTGAAACCGGCAGCGCGCAAACAAAATGCAATTGTGCGCAAACGAAGCGCAATCCATTTCAATCACGAAAATTATTGCTTTCTAAAGTTGGGGGGCCAAGTTCAGAGAGATCCCAAATTCCTTAGTACATCGGTTAATTCCAATCTTTAAATCCAATTTTTAAGAATTAAAAAAAATGTGCTATTGTTAGCGTTTTTTCCGTCCGTCCTTCGGTCTGCCCGGATCCCCTTCTGCGGTTTTGAACTACTTTTAGTGGAATTGTCCTGGAGACTTTTTTGCAATAGGTAGTCTGTACGTTAAAGGTGTGCCAGACGACCTTCAAATTTTTTTGTCATGAGGGAGACCACCCCCATTAAACCCTTGATGGTATTCTATAATGAAAGGTCTTATCGAAAGGAATTGAGACCTGAATTATTTTTGAATTACCATGTATATAAAAACGTTACGGTGAATAGGTATATTTTTCATTCGTAATTTAAATTTAAACGAAAGCAGGCGCGCGGTACGGATTCACGGAACTGCGTTTGCATTTCTCTGATTAACTCTTTATAATGATTGCACGTAAGACTTTGATGGTACATTATAGTTTAATTCAAATTGTGTATTGATTTAAGATACATTTTACAGTTACAAAACATAAGTACATGAAATTGTTTAAATTGTAACCTATAACGTTTGCATCATAAATAAAGCAGACTATTTATTTAAAGATATAATTCAGGTAAAGTATCAATTTTGATCGTCATGGGACATTCCGATTTGGCGCTTTATCTAAGCTCAACTTCCCAAAATTTTATTGTTATAAATCTACACAAATTTAGTTTTGGATATACCAATACCACCATATTTATTTACCACATAATACAGGACTTTAGAGGCAAATCGCAACGAGCTATAAGCTAAGGAGTACCTACAAGTCAACAAGTCAGAAAGAAAAATCAACATCATTGGCGCAACCAACATGGAGGGAACATTTTCGATCCTATACATTGTGAAACATCACAACAATCAACATTCTGGACTTGATTAAAACACCAATAACATTTTGTTCTAGTCTAGTAAATGTGACTAGCAGAATATGTTAAAACCCGGTGAAAATAGCGACCAAATGCTAAAGGCCAAAATTAGATATATGCCAACACCCCTAATCCTATGCATGTTTCAATTCCACATGGATAGAACTCGAACAACCAGTTCCGACGTCACGTTCACCCGTCATTTGGGTTTAAAGTTTTGACTCCATCAAGATCTCGTCGGGGATAACCACATTCCCTTTGTAGGTACCCACTTCACTTCGGACATTCCGCTCACTCGACTTCATCAACATTAAGATCTTGTCGGGGGAGATCACATTCGTTTTGTCCCATTGACCCGCAATTCGCAATTTGGTGGATTTCGTTAAAAATCCGCCACAAAATAGTACAAGTACTCAATCTTTGATTACTTCTCATAGCTCGAGCTTCCATAGGCGACACGAAAAAGAGAGACCGCGATTAGAGCTCTAATAAACTTTGGGCTGCAAAAGGTGGTTAATTTCGCCCCTAGGGAAAAAAAAACAATTGGGCCAAAACCGAGGCCAAAACTATTTAAAAAAAACTGAAAAATCTCCAGGTTAGTATAACACGCTTGGGGATGGCGCCCCGATGTCGCCGACCCTACATCATGGAGACCCGTTAACGTCGGGGCATACCCCTTTGCTGCCAGCCAGCCATAGTGAGATTAAAAGCTACCGGTTTACAAATAAATTTGCAAAAATGCGCTAAAAATTAACTGAAACTTTGAAGAGTGCAAAAAAACAAATTTGTTTCCCATGATTTATTTGTTTCTTGAGATGCTATGTTTGCAATAAGTTAGACTGCAACATGAGAAAGACCGGACGTAAAGTATATTAAATGGTTACAGCAAGATTTAATTAAACCCCCTTCACAGTTGACTGTTGGACCCTCGGTTGGACCCAAAACATTTGCTAATGGACCCTCATGCAATCAAGATCAAGGTCGCTTTCTTAACGAATTCAAATTTTCAATGTTAAGCAATTTGGTCAGATCATTTAGCATCAAGGATCTCTCCCACAACATCCAGGGAAAGTAAAACTTGATGAATAAAGAGTCCAATAACAATAAAAGTGAATGCTAATATAACTATCAACTTCTTTATTGTGAAAAAAAAACGCCGTTTTACAGCAAACGACTTAGAAAGTAATTACATTTCACAACCTCCCTAAAAAGCGAAGGTAACTTATACCGGAAACGGAAATCAACTTGACCTTTTTAATTGCAAAATCGCTAAAATTCTCATTAACGATAATTCAATAAGTCCTTATTGATTTATGAATTAATTAAAGAGCGTGCGAATTGCTAACAATGATGAGAGCGAAAGTAGAAATGCAATTCGCACCAGTTTTGCTTCGGAAAATCGGCATACTGACATATTTATTAAATATTTACATTCGTTCGCACAGCCTTGGGGCATAATTCGACAACAATGACGAACACTTACTAGAAGTTGCTTCCCGTTGATGAACGCAATAAGATTGCATTTAAATGCACCATTGACACATTAACGCCCACTTAACACAATTTTAAACTTTCGAAAGCAACTCGGAGATGCGGCACATTTACGAGCAAAAGAGCTTCCGACGAGCTTTTGACGACGACTGATGCCGTCTCCTGCTGCGACTCACAAATACGTATGTTTCTTCGTATTCGTACTCCGCAGCACCCGCGCATTTATTAACATATAAGGCGCCAATCTTTACCTACTACATACACATACAAGGTGACTTTCCTACATAACCGACTTACGTAAACGTCAGATACTAGAAATGAAATGATGCGCCTAAAATGGAATCGCATCCGCGTGTAATGATCGCCATGAATTTTATTATCGCCCAGATAACACTTTTATGGATGTTGTAATTATAAAAGCAGCAAGTTCACTAACATCATCGCATCGTTTCGTCTCGTTTATCTAATTAGTCACTACCGCCTTCCTTCGTGTTATTTCTAGCTCCAAATAATGAAGTTTGACCCCTTCGAATTTCGGTTCATCTAATTACCCCCTTCTTCAGAGGGATACGGCACGATTTCTAATTCTCTTTCAAGTTGGGCGTTTGTTTCAAATTGCTTTGACAGTAGAAATTTGTGCATCGGATCTTCTCACGTAAGAAGACCAATTTAATTATCCAATGAGGTTGCGCTCAGATTATGTTTTCAGCGCCGTGCCGCTCTCAATTTAATTCTAATCGAAATATAGATAGGTACATACATATATCGGCATAACGACGTAGCCGCGTAATTTTAATTTAATCGACCGCGAAATGGAAGTAGAAGGGAATAACGCAAGGAACAAGATAAATAAATTAAAATAAGGCAGTCAAGCGAGGGTGTATTAAGTACTCGGTGAGTACTCATCGTTATTTACATGGTAGGATACATTTAAAGGAAAAATACCAATTGTAAAATCCAACAGGTTGCTAGTATAAGAAACTGGGGCAGCCGAAACGTATAAAAATAATGGAATGGGTCTCGTTCGTGAAAGCCTCCGATCTATAGTCTGTGTCATGGCAAAATGACAAATTATGGATATCTTAAATATTTATAATAAGTATACCTACCCCTCTGAAATTAGACATATAGTACTCTCAATTTCTCTTTTGAGTTGAAGCAGCATCAAAGTTTTGGTCTTGGGTGTTTTTTAGCGCATTTTCTTTCGCACCGTCTGCAGTTTTCAAGATAATCAGTTCGTTCCTTTTGCATTCGGTAGCTAATAGCTTGCCATCCCGATCAAGAAATCTTGATGATTAATGTGCGCATGAGGTCAACTGTCTTATTTATGGAGATATTTCTTTGAAATTTTAACTCGAGATGCTTCTAGTAAAGACAAGCATATCGCATATTGTAAAAATCTGATGTGTTCATGCGCATTACGACCCAAAACGAAAAATTTCTGGATAGGTTAGGTCGTGTCTAAAATTGTATCGATTTCGACCTTTGAAATCAACTGGATAACATTGGTAAAAATGGAATTGATTTGGAGAAGATTGACGTGTTAAAGAAAACCCGAAAAAAATGTCAGATTTTCGGATTTTTCCATCATTATTGAAAAAATCTATGATTATTCGACGTTTCGCTAAAATCTCATCTGCCATTTCCAAGGGTTCGACAGCTGCTTTTACTTTGCCATTTTGCATATTCTCGATGGTGTAACGGTACATACCCTTAGACTAGGGCCTTTAAACAAATTTTCAATTTTGTCATTCGGGTGCATAAAAAAATAAATGCTGTGTTGGGCGTGCAAAAATTATTATTATTTACAAACTTTGCACATGTGCCATCGCTTATCTGGATCAATTAAATTTTACTTTGATAAAATCCCCTTATCAAACATCGCTTTTAAATAATTCTCGTATAAACGCAATACTTCCTTTACCCATTAATTAACTTCCACGTTACAAATCATAAAGAAAAAAAAATTAAAACGTACTAAATTATGAAACAATTTTTACAGCAATTACAACAAATTAAATAAAACTCATTAATTATGTGCCTATTTGTAACAAAATTCCACCAGATATCCTGATCACTTTGAACAATGTGAAATACAAGGAGTGCGGCTTGCCATTCCCGTAACTTTAAATGAAAATTACCCCACTTATGCGCATTATTCCGCCCTAGCAAAATCTACTAATTCGGTTATACCAATCAGCTCAATGATAAATTGGGAAAAAGCATGGCCGACATGGAACATTATGGCCGCACTGTCTTTATACAGTCACTGTATTGGAAACCACGTCCGGCCATAATATGTTTGGGGATTTTAAATATATTTATTTATTTCATATTTATTTCTTATCCCTCTCTTGTTCTGGGCCCTCAAGAGGCTTGCTATTTTTATTTTCGGTCTTTATTTTTATATAGTGTTGTGTAAACTAAGTGAAATTACGTTGAACAAAAAATTAGGGACATCTGGAAATCATTGCGTTATTTTAAAATTTCATCTCTTTTAAGTCCGGTCTCGCGATAAGCAGATCGTTATCGCTTCGTAAAAGCTAATTTGCTTGTAGATAAGCAGTGTTCGCCGAGAGTAAACACTGTGAGGGAGCCGGCCGTCAATACGGTTTTGTTTTGTATCAGAATTTTTTGATGTTTGATTTTGTTTGAATAATCCCTTTGTTTATTTTGATTTGTAATTGTAAATTTAAAATACGTGTTAAAAAGTTAGCGTCATTTGGAAATAATTCTATTTTGTAAAATATTATCTCCGGTCAGTGCGATAAGAATTCATTATCACTCAGTAAAGTTAATTAGTTGTAGATAAGCGGGTGTGCGTTGAGAGAAAACACAGGTATTGAGTTATTCAAAGACGTGCCTTAATTTTCAATAAGGAAAGAGGAGCGGAAGTGAGGAAAGCAGGCGGGAATCGTTAACTTTGTTGTTTGGTGGGCGCTGTTTAGTGCATGGCAGTAATCGAGTTTCTTTTTTACAGTCAGTCTGTGTGATTGTAAAAAGAAGAAAGTTAAATGGTGTTCTAAGAGTTATCAATTCGTTGTTATTAAAAGGGAATATTATAATTTGAGTGGGCCGTTCCCCTCGCTACCGATTACCAGACAACCTATACAGTTTACCAACTTTGCCCCAAAACAACAAATTGACCTATCTCATTTTTCGAGTATGCTCCTTATGCTTTTTAGGAATGTCTGCTTTTGACTCCCTTCGTCCTCACTTCCTGAAGCAGGGCTCGTTTTTTAGCGCATTTTTGCAAAAATTTTTTTTTGTAAAAAGTAGCTTTTAATCTCACTTTGGCTGGCTGGCTGGCTGGCTGGCTGGTCGGCTGGCTGGCTGGCTGGCAGTAAATGCGCGCCCGTAGAAAAACGCTTGTAAAAAGACAAGGAGTGTACATGTAACTATCGGGGCCGTGTAATTAAGAACGTTAGGGATGGGGCTACAAGATTTGGAGTCGACGACATCTGGACGCCATCCCCGAGCGTATTATACTAACCTGGAGATTTTTCAGTTTTTATCTATCTTCTTCTACAGTTTTTCTCCGATTGTTTTCAAATTGGTGTCGTCGGAAGATCTTGTCAACGCGCACAACTCCTGCGTGGCGGAATTTTGTTTTTTTTCCTAGGGGCGAAATAAACCACCTTTTGCGCGGCGCGCTTCGAGGGGTAGTCGACTTTGGGCGCCCAAAAGTTTCTTACAGCGCGAATCGCGGTCTCTCTTTCTCGTGTCACTAATAGAAGGTCGAGCTATGTGAAGTACCCAAAAGTTGAATACGATTTTATGCCGGGATTTTAGCGAAATCTACCAAAATGTGAATTACGAATGAACGGGACGTCGGAACTGTGTATCGACAAAGGGAATGTGGTAACCCCCGACGAGATCTTACTTATGGTGGAGTCGAAACTTCAAATCCGAATTGTTGCGGGTGATCAGAAGTGGGTGTCGACAAAGGGAATATGGTAACCCCCAAAGGATTTTACTGATGGTGGAGTCAAAACTTCAAACGCGAATTGCAAGTGCACGGTAAGTAAGAAAATGGTACCGACAAAGTGAACGTGGTAGCTTTCGGCAAGATCTTATTGATGGTGGCGTCAATATTGGCTAATAAAACACTGATCTGCCACACAAAAATGCGCTGAAGTCCCTTCGATCTCACACGAGGACTTTGATCATTTTTTACAAATTGGCCCTGAGAAATCTCAAATCAGGCTCACAATATGGTATTTATACGCGATATCGTATTATCAATTCTGCACGTATCGTTCTTATTTTATTATACAGGGAGCTGTAAAGCTAAACGAACACGATTTGCAATCAAAAGGCAGCAATCATATTTCCCCGATCGCTCCTATCGAGTCTGTCACAGGTCGCACATGTTCTCCAAAAACGAATTAGCAGCCCTACAATTGCTTCCGAAGGATTTTGCATCGTTAGCACCATATCAGCGGTAGAAAGTATTTCGGATGGAGGAAGAAATCAGATGATAAATTTTATAACCCGGAAGAGAGAAAAGTTTAAAGTACTGTGCAGTTTAATAGGCATTTAATTATGAGTGCGTTTTGCAACTCACTCAAATATTTTGTAAGAACGGAATAATTTCCCTTTCAATTTTGCGTTGAAGTAAAAGCGTTGTAGAAACCGTGCTGTGATGAATATTTGGTAGTAGTTTTTTAGCATAATTTTTAGCGCATTTTTTAAGAATTAAAAAATGTGCTATTGTTTGCGTTTTGTCCGTCCATCCGGGCCCACTTCTACCGTTTTGAACTACTTCTAGGGGAATGGTCCTAGAGTCCTGGAATTTTTTGCAGTGTGCCAGACGGCCATTAAATTTCGCTGTCCAAAAGGGGGAACGCCTGCCTTTAATGGTGCCACATTAAACTGTAAAAAATGGGAGGGGGGGGGGGGGGTAAACACATGTTCTACCCTTCATGGTATGCTAATGAAATGTCCCATCGAAATAAAATTGGTTTGTACCAAGGCCTGAGGCGAGGGGGGGGGGGGGGGGTTAAAAGTAAATTTTATCTCTCATTGTATTCCAATTAAATGTCTCAACGAAAGGAACCGTTTTCTACCAACTACCGCCCTTCTTTCTGTCCTCTTATCAAAGAATGGGATGGAGGTGGAGGGGGGGGGAGTGGAACTAGTTTTATCCTTCATGGTACTCTAATGAAAGGTCTCAACGAAAGGAACCGTTTTCTACCAACTACTGCCCTTGTGTATCAATTGGTGATGTCAAAACAAAAGCTATTCTGGTTAAGAAAATGCGCTTTATCTGCACAAGAGCTGTGCACAATTTATACTTGTTCAATTTAAGTTGTTTGCAATGCAATACACGAAAGAAAAGAATTCCAGTCGAATTATAAAATCAACTACCTTTATATTTTAATACCCATCAGTGGGGTTCGCGTTAGCATTCCAACAAAGGCCGTCTGGCACACATTCAAATTATAAGCTATTTAGTGCACCAGGGAATTCTTCGAAATTTTCCACGTTCCTTTTGTAAGTGCTCTCCTCCGACAATTCGTCTTCGAGATATTCGCATTTAAAGTTTTGACACTACCAATGTTTGTGAATATGTCTCGTCTAGACCTTCCAATCACCATTTGTGAGTCCCTCCTCCGACACTCCGTTCTCTAGGTATGAGATTATGCGGGTCTCTCTGTAATTGGGCAGAAGCCTGTTGAGGGACCAATAGGGGTAATAAATTTTTTAAAAAATCTCGATAAAAAGTTACCCCACCTCCTCCATCACCTTTGATAGGGGGTAAGGGCAGTAATTAGTAGAAAACCGCGTAGAAAACTATGTCTTGTATTCATCAGCAATGTAGACAGTTATGTCAGGAATACTTCATTTGTCACCAGATTGGGTGGTACTGCCGAGCTGAAGTATGCAACAGGACAGCGGAATAAGATTTGAGCGACCCTGCTAGCAAAGTGTTATCACCTTTCCTTAGTAAAATAAATTGTGTAAATGTTCCACGATGACAGTATGATTAACCATTCTTTCGTATATTTTTGGGGCGTTCACATATTTCGCATCCCTTAAATAATGGTCTTATATTAATTTCCACTTCCCTGCCTACAAAACGATCGCATAGCATTCGCTATTCATTATGCACAGGAAACACGCTCTACTTAAATTGCGCACAAGTAATTAGCCCGAGGGCCTACACGGGGATTATCCAACTCCGTCTCTGTCCACGCGTAAGAATTGGATCTGAAGTTGGAACACTTCGTAGAGAAGAAATAAAATCTCTTACCATACATCGTTTAGTCCGTATAATGAGACATGTTTAACGCGAAATAATATCTTAACAGTATTCTCAATTTGCTTTAGAAGTTTACTTTACCTGACAGTTGCACAATAGGGATAAAGTTCAAATGGGCCACGAATCCAATTATCCCGTTCTAGAAATCCAAGTTAAATACGGAAATGAAAAAAACACGATTTCGCAACAATTAAAATGTTTTGTTTTAAGGACAATAGGTAGGTTTAATTGGTGCGTCGTGCATTATTTTTAAACTTATCGATTCTTAAGGTCTGACGCAAATGATCCCACGGCATCTAATTTGAATAATTTCTGACAAGAGAAAAATAAGACACACATGAATACCATCTCAGCTCGCGCCGCAAAATCGTAAAAAAAATACAAATCGAATAGAAGTAAAAATTGTTTGGAGGATTCGCGCCAGACGAGTTTTTGTTAAGGTGCCGGGTTAGCGATTTCAAGGGCCTAGAGAAGGCGCAGGGAAATTTGAAAGAGACGTGTATCGACGGTGGCGTCGAAATTTATTTTTATATTTGTTTACTCAATAAGGCAATGAAATGATTGTAAGTCGCTTTGTGTAAATAGCAATTTATATCAAATTTCTTTTTTCCTTTCTCGTTTTTATCGCATTGATTTATACAGTGTGGCTTCCATTAATTTTCATTTGTTGGCGCCTTGAATATCCGCGTAACAGTCTGCACTCTATATTTAGTTATAAAAAGTAGCGGGTAATTATTTTTTAATATCGGTCGATAAATCAAACTCTTGAACATGATTATCCTTTGGAATTCAATGGAACGATCTCCGAGCTGCTGAATCACCAAGGGTCTTTTGAAACAAAATAAGCAATTTGCTTAGGTAATTAAAAGGTTTAATTTCGAACACACGGTAAGTGCATGTCTGAAGGGTAATTATGTTCACTTAAAGTCTTAAACGGTTTGACTACGCAAGTGACTTCTCTCCAAGTTAATACGTTAAAGAATGGAAATACCTAACATTAAATTTGAGTAGACAACCCTTTCTGTGTTGTACACAAACGAATGGGCTACAGTGTACAATTGATATTGGCAACTGAAAGTAAATTTCAACAATGATTGTTTTTATTTAATCAATGGTAGTACATACTATATTATATTATGTAATAGACTGGTGGTTGATTGATTGAAAAGTTAAAGAATTTGTTTACAATTTGGCAACAGTCGCTTTTAGACACTGGTGTATTTTGCGTTCTTTGTCACTGTCGTTCAGATTGCGCAATGCCACCATTTTAACCATATACGTTTTTAGTAAAGAAAAACATAGCTCGCACATAACTATGGTCTTTTGGGGAAGTATTATACTGATCAATGTATGGAAAATGCGCTAAAGTTAACTCGCCTTAGGGCGAAAACCTTTTTAGCGCATTTTTGGTAACAAAAAGGAGCTTATCATTTCACTTTGTCCGGCTGGCTGGCTGGCTGGGCGGATTGAAAAACTTTTGATCTAGACATCGTAGAGAGGTCCGGTTTTTTGCATTATCTCCGTCTTGTCGAGTTATTGGCGCAATGGACATTCATTAAGCCCGTAGTGGTTGCGTTTAATTAGAATTTGCGAAATAACTAACGCCGCTTGAAAACTTGTCCGTGCGTATGTCGATTTTAAGCCGATCCGATTGACGTAGAGGAATGGCTTTTTTATAAAATATACTTTTGGCATTGCCTAACTACGGTCACTAATATGACTTATCTAGGATAACTACTTCAAGGTGAAAACTAATCAAAATCATAACACGGTGATGAGTTTTACAGTTTGTGGTATAATTTTGATTAAAAATATCGTATCCAGGTCTGAGCGGTTTTTAGCGTAACACAACGAAGTTGAGGTAACGCTTATGTGCTCGTGTTTCCGTCTGTCCGTCCGCCCGTCCGTCCGTCCGTCCGTCAGTCCGTTCCATCGAGATCTCGGCCCCTGGGACACCTAGAGACTTCGGGTTTTCGCTAATTGATAGCTGCTATGGTCTATATTTGCCCATTTCAGACAGTTTTATTGCACTTTCTATTTTGCGCAGACTGCGCATTGCCAACTTTCTTATTTATGGAGATATTTCTTTGAAATTTTAACCACAGATGCTTCTAGTAAAGGCAAACATTTCACACATAGTAAAAATTATTGTAGACATGCGCAGTGACTGCGCAATGCGAACTTTCCTATTTACTGAGATTTTTCTTTGAAATTTTAACCACACATGCTTCTAGTAAAGGCAAACATTGCGCACATACTAAAAATTATGTGTGCGCATGCGCAGTCCCTGTGCAATGCCAACTTTCCTATTTATGGAGATATTTCTTTGAAATTTGAACCACAGATGCTTCTAGTAAAGGCAAACATTTCGCAAATAGTAAAAATTATGTGTAGGCATGCGCAGTGACTGCGCAATGCCAACGTTCTTATTTATGGAGATATTTCTTTGAAATTTTAACCACAGATGCTTCTAGTAAAGGCAAACATTTCACACATAGTAAAAATTATGTAGACATGCGCAGTGACTGCGCAATGCGAACTTTCCTATTTATTGAGATTTTTCTTTGAAATTTTAACCACAGATGCTTCTAGTAAGGGCAAACATTGCGCACATACTAAAAATTATGTGTGCACATGCGCAGTCCCTGCGCAATGCCAACTTTGCTATTTATGGAGATATTTCTTTGAAATTGGAACCACAGATGCTTCTAGTAAAGGCAAACATTTCGCAAATAGTAAAAATTATGTGTAGGCATGCACTGCGCAATGCCAACTTTCTTATTTATGGAGATATTTCTTTGAAATTTGAACCACTGATGCTCCTAGTAAAGGCAACAACTTGTTGATTGCAGCGTTATCGGAGATCGAAGATTTCATTAAGGCAACTGAAGACGTCTTGATTATGGGAGACTTTAATTTCCCATTAACTGTCGGAAATCGGGTAGAGAAATTTCTTCAAGAGAAATTCAATATAGTGATCATCTCTCCCCGAACAGTGACAACGAATGGCGGAACAATAATTGACGGAGTTTTTGGCAAAATGGTCAACTACACTGTTGATTGTTCGGTTTACGAGTCGTACTGTTCATACCATCGTTCAATTATTATTAGAGTTCGTGAAAATTAATAAAGAAATATATGTTTGCATAAACCTTATTTTATAATTAAAATTTTCTGATAAAATACTGATTGCTAATGCAATACTGATCCGTCACGCCAAAAATGCGCTGAAGTCTCATCGATGCACATACGAGGACTTTTGTAATTTTTACTTCTTTTTAGCGCATTTCCACAAATATAAAAAAAATGCGCTATTGTGGCCACTTTATCCGTCCGTCCACTCGTTCGTTGAGAGTTGAGACGCTACTAGTTCTTTATCTTAAGAGCTATTGTTCTACTTTTTTCGCTATTTGCTCGTTATTATGTCGAGGCTTGCACCAAGGAAGGAATTTTTTCTGCGTTTATTGCTAAAAAGTTATTGTAAAAAAAAAACAAACAAACCGTTTTTTACATGTTCCATAATTTTACACTTTTGCCGTTTATTAACGATCCTAGATCGTTTATAATTTTGTATTGCTGCCTGTCGTCTGTTCCCTTGTCTGTCTGTCCATCTAGCTGTCAGTATGAACGATAACTTTGTTTAGAATTATCCGATCGCTTTGACATCTCCGTTAGTTATAAACTGAATTGCATGAAATTCAATATGGGCATAGCTTTACCCATATAATACGCAATGGCAAAAGTCGAGTCCAATCGATTTAAAATTCACAGTGCCTTTTTCGCATCACGACCATTGATAAATCGAATTGCAAACTTTTTTATTTATAAAAGTATTTAAATGAAATTTGATACATAGGTACTTGGAATAAAGGAAAATCGGAAAATCTAACGGCAGATTCAAAATTTGGTTTTGCGCATGCGCAATGCCAACTTTCTTATTTATGAAAGCATTGAAATGAAATTCTTCTTATAAACTGAAATTGAAGTAGCACGCCAAAACGGCCGGCACCTATGCCACGCTATGTTTCATATTTGTGGATTTTTACGATTTTTACAGAAGTTGCATCTTAAAAATGGGAAATGAATGCAAGTGGATATGCGCTTTATGTAAATCGTTCACGATTACTTTTTCAACTTGTTAATTTTATTTACCTTTATTTTTAATGGTCAAGGTTTCATTCAGCCAAACTGGTATACATTTACAAAAATTATTGCTCAAACCCGGATTCGAAAAGGGGAGCATCAGAGTTCTAGACATACACTGCAATAAGCAAAGTGTGTGCTTAAAAGAGTGCATCTTACAGCGAGTTAATTTATTGCGCCGTTTTTTCTGAGTTCTGACGATATAATATCGTAACACCGTCAGAAGTTCCACCCTGTATATATTACATACATTTTTTTGAGATCAGAAAACAGCCAGTAGTCGCTGGGGGCTACATCTGGAGAGTAAAGTGGGTGGGAAAGCCGATTGTAGTAGCTCACATCGTTCAATTTGGTCATTGTTTTTATTGAATTGTGGCAGCAGTTCGTGTACTGTCGGTCCTGGCCGCCCGTCCATTATTCCGGCTAGTCAATATCATCCGGCGGATGAGTACTCATGTTGCCATTTTCACAATTACGAGTATCATCGATGAGAGGCATTGGTCGGCCGCTTGTACGTGTACAGTGAAAAGAGGCCGGCCGGCTGTCGCCTTTCCGGCCAAATGAACGCGAGTATCCAACTTTTTCGATTTCGAAAGCTTTTGGAGGAAAAAGCAATGCCAGTAGTAGTATATGAGCCCACTTTGACCTTCAGTTCTGCACATTCGCCAACTCCAAATTTGGAATTACTGCGCATGCACCAATTGAATGTCACCGAAGGTCATCGTGGTTGTTGCCAAAACTAACTAGGGTTGTTGTCCAAACTCAATGTAACTGAAAGACATCGTGGTTGTTGTCTAAACGCAATTCGATTGTGGTTGTTGTCTAAACTAAAAACCCGCCGAATGTCATCGTGGTTGTTGTCAAAACTAAACGGTAGGATTCTTGCCTGAACTAATGTCAATGAAGGTGAAACGTGGATGTGAGTTCTGTGCGGTGCCTGTAAGGCATTACTCGAGGCATATAGGGTTTAAGGTAGATTTCTTAAAAATCGATCGCATGGCCGATTCTGTGACGGGGATTATTTTTTTTTAAGGACCCTACATAACTTCACCAGACACAGACACAGACACTAATCGTTACTTGATTTTAATCCGTGCGATTAGTTAACCAGGCTAGACCTGAGTTCTCACAAGAAACACCGACCATAATAATAATATATTTACCCAACAGCATAAGACCAATAACAGGGCAAAACCTTCATAAGCTATAACATGCTAACCATAATGCTTAAGAAAAATTAAGTATGTAGTAGGTAAGTTAAATCTAATTAATTTTAATACAAATGACAAAAACAAAAAATTTGAAAATATCAGAAACACTCTAATGAGGTACAAATACATTCTTAGCAGATTCTAAGATGTGACTTATAGAGTCATTGTGGATATCAACTAAATCACAGATAAGGTTGTATCTAGAGCACATTAAATGGACAGGAGCTCTTGCTAGTAAATTTGTACGAGATTGAGAGACATAAAATGCATCAAGCTGTCTACTATTAAGCCTAGGCACACGAAAATTAATCATGCTAAAAGTTGAGGACAATCAGTAATATTGTTTAGTAATTTATATAAGAAAGTAAGACAAGTTATAATTCTCCTAAATTCGCAAGATGTCATTTTAAAGGTATTCAATAATGTTCCATGATCAAATCCTTGACAGGGGTACGCACCAAAATGCTTTAACCATAAATATTTCAAAAATTTTCTTTGGATATTTTCAACTAAGCTTTTATAATATTTATAGTGGGGGTACCAAATAATTGCGGCGTATTCCAGTCGAGGACGAACTAAGGTAATATACAAAAGCGTTATAACATCTATATTATGGAAGTCTCTTGTGCTTCTTATTACAAAGCCTAACATTTTGTACGCAGAAGCAACAGATTCTGTAACATGATCATTAAATGACAAATCTTTATCGAATAACACTCCCAGATCGCGAGTACGTATGCATTGGGATAAAGTAATACAATTCACGGTATACTTGTAATCAATTTTATGTACTTTTCTCGTTACCGACATAGATTTGCATTTGTCTATATTTAATGGTAATTTATTAATTAGACACCAATTGTAGATTGCAAACAAATCATTTTGAAGAGTAATACAATCAGAAATTGTATAAACATATAATACATCATCAGCAAATAGTAGGTAGATAGCTTAATGCCATGAAGATAAGATTTTTTGATAGAGTGCTTTTGTATAGTGATATGGTTGAATATTCTCCACATTTTAAAAATATTTGGAATTATACAGAGTGCGCCCACAAAGTAGGGCGCCATTTTTTTTTAAATAGAACCCCCTGTATTTGAATTCATTTTTGAATTCTACGTGTAATTGTACGTCTTTTTTATTACATGGTTAATATCCGCGAAAGTAGTAGTATTAAAGATAATTCGATTTGTAAGAAAAATTTGGTATTTGCAAGCGTCAGTATATTGTCAAAATTTTTACTTAAATTTTGATTCCAGGTTTTATATCTTTTATCCTGGGTTAAGTAAAAGTCAAATAAATACATATACTATGAAACATTAAAAAATAGCTTACAGGGTGTTTTTAGCGCATTTTTTTAGTATTTAAAAAATGTGCTATTGTTTACGCTTTGTCCGTCCGTCCAGACCCACTTCTACCGTTTTGAACTACTTTTAGGGGAATGAATGGTCCTAGAGTCCTGGAATTTTTTGCAGTAGGTAGCCTATACCAGACGGCCCCCCCCCCCCACAAATTATTTCCTGAGATGCTGTTTTTGAAAGTAAAACGTGCATAGCTTTTACATACGACAACCAATTGGTCTCAGATTTTGCATACGCATGCCTTTAGTGGTGCCAAGTTAACTTTAGAAAATGGGGGGGGGGGGGTAAACACATGTTCTACCCTTCATAGTATTCTAATGAAAGGTCTCATCGAGATAAATTGGTTTGTACAAACTATAACTTTCCCGTGCGACTATTTTCCGAGATCAGTGAGCGACGAGGCCGAGATCAAATTTATTCTCCACTTTTTAGACTTCATGAATTATTCGAAAAATGAATTAATAAATATGATATTAACTTTGGACGAGGCAGATAAAAATTGCCTTTTTTTTGAATGCCACCTCACTATTATGTAAATTCTCGTGTAAATTACATATAACTTATTTAAGATTAGAATTTTATAAAAACCAGGAAAACCAAGATATTTCGAAAACTATCAGAGATAGGTATAGGACATTATTATCAAAAGTTGAAGGTTTTTGGAAGAGCTAAAAGATGACAGAAAAAAAACAGGGTGTTCCATTTTAAAAAAAGTGAAATTTTTAATATGAAGTTTTGTATCTTTAAATCTATAAAAAACCACCCTGTAAGCTATTTTTTTAAAGTTTCATAGTAGATGTATTTATTTGAATTTTACTTAACCCAAGATAAAAGATATAAAACCTGGAATCAAAATTTAATAATAATTTTGACCGAGATTTTGACAATATACTGACGCTTGCAAATGCCCAATTTTTCTTACAAATCGAATTATCTTTAAAACTACTAGCTTTTCGGATATTAACCATATAATAAAAAAGACGTACAATTACACGTAGAATTCAAAAATGCATTCAAATACAGGGGGTTCTATTTAAAAAAATGTACCATTTGAGCGCCCTACTTTCTGGGCGCACCCTGTATAATTCCAAATATTTTTAAAATGTGGAGAATATCCCACCATATCATAATACAAAAGCACTCTATCGAAAAATCTTATCTTCAAGGCATTAAGTTACTCCGCGCAATCGTTGACTCACCCTGTACTACCGTAACGTAAATTTAATTACCTGATTTATTTATTAACAGTCTTAAAATGGATTAATTTATGACAGTATAATTATTATTTATCATTATTTTACAATCGAGTATTCTAGAATGTTCTCGAACAAACACGTCATAAATCCCGCAAAATTGCATCACATCCGCCGATGACTAATCTTTCATGGTGCCTGGTCTATCGGGATTTCTGTAATATTCGCTACACTACTATAGTAGGTAAGTGATAACGAATGCAGAAATCAAGGGCGTAGTTTTGCCCATCTTACTCTGTACCAACATATTCATAAACTGTGAATATTTGCTACAAAGCCAAAACAAAGTCAATTTAATTGAATATTTGGAGAACTTGGAAAAAAGTGAAATAGTTCACGGACCGCATTCACGGCGCCATTAGCAATCTGCTCAAGGGAGTGCTGATCATTTTTTCAAATGGGTCAAGGAGGGCGGAGCAACACCACGCATGGGCCAAGGCTCACCCCCTGGAGGCGCCACTGGTCCGTTACTCAGTGTCGGCGTATGGATGATATAAAACGGTACAATAAAGATGCACTTTTTCTGCACTTGCTTTGATTATTGGAATGTATGTCTACAATACTGAAGATCGAATCATTCCGGGTTAGGGCATTGATTTTTATAAGTATAGCAGACAAGCTCACTTAAAAATAAAGCCAAATAAAACAGTTTTTTTCTTTAATGAATGAATACCACCCTAAGAGTGATGGATCGAATTCTGTCCCAGCTCATTAGCAGCCAAATTAGCGCAGCATGATACAAATATAGCACAAAAATGAAAAATGTAGGCGGGCACATTATATCGGTTCCTACATACACCTTGTTCTTTACGTAATTACTCATATTACGTGACATGTCAAAAGGTTATTCTCCCGATTAGAATGTTGATTACCTTCCTAACTGGCAAAGTTTGAAGGATTCAATTATAGAAGTGTATTACATATTATGTACTTATAAATACACCAAAAAGAGATGAACCAGTTAGAGCGACATAGTTCCATGTAACGGATAGAACTAATTAAACTACTGACATTTGAACTTCATTTTTGTTCGTTTCCAAACCGGATGTGGTTAATTATACTATTTCTCCTTCATTAAACTTAACGACAGCTCTATTGTGTTATCGATGGCTAACCGATGAAAGTAAAATTTGATTTGATTGCCCACCGTGGTTTGCCAAGCATACAGTTTTATAATGTGATGAAATAAGAAGTCACAACTTTTACCTTGTGAGAGTTTTGAAGGTACATAGTCGTTTTTATTCGGGCGCATCAATTCTAATTGATATTTGCACAAATTATTTTATACCCAACAAAGCTATCCGATCCGTTACCACCATTAAGCAAGAAATTCGATACGATTTTTTCAAATGAACCAATTTATTTAAACTAAGCAGATTGTCAGCGACATGTGGTTGAAAGTGAGTATGTTTGATAACGCCATATCGTAGAAATTTAATAGTCACTTGGATTACTTTAGAATTGTAATGAATGTGATTCATTAGATGTAATTTCTATGAGGAACATACACATTTTTCCATGGTTAATTACAAACAAAATTTACAAGTCATGCATATGTGCCATGGCATTGTGTGCATGTCAACAAACATTTCTGTTGCGTTTTTCGAAGTTCATTTACCTCACTCACCGTTTACGTAGGTTCTAATGCAGTTAGAAGTCGGTCCATACTCAAAAGCGAGGAACGCATTCGATGTGCACTATCATTCCAAAAACTTTTGTTCCACCAGAACTTGGCACTAAAAACAGGGTTAACAAGTACAAATTGTGAAAGCGCAGTTTTTTTACACCCCTACGCCCCAATCGCTCTTTGTGAGTAACATCTTCCGACACTCCGTTCTCGACATATTCGCACTTAAAGGATTGACGCTACCATTAGATATGCCTAGTCCAGGTGCTTCAATAGCCCTTCGTGAGTACTCTCTCCCGTCATTCCAATCGTCTCGGTCCCAATCGCTCTTTGTCAGTACCCTCCTCCGACAATCCGCCCTTGAGATATAAGGAATTATATCCGATTACGACAAGGGGCCGAGGAGGTCAATGGTTGGTAGAAATTAATTCCTTTTGTTGAGACCTTTCATTAGAGTACTATGAAGGAGAAAACCAGTTTCAACTCCCCACCCCATCCCCTATTTTGATAAGGGACAGGAAAGATGGGCGGTAATTGGTAAAAAAACAGTTCCTTTTGTTGAGAACTTTAATTAGAATACCATGAAAAATAAAACCAACTTTTGACCCTCCCCCCCCTTCCCATCCGCCCCCTGATCACGAAAAGGAGTTGCGCAGGAAAGTCATAGTTTGTAGAATGCAATTCATTTCGATGAAACCTTTCATTAAGAGCAGAAACCAAACAATACCACTTTTTTTAATTCTTAAAAAAATGCGCTAAAAAATAAAGAAACGCGTGCAACCGGCTTGAAAAGAGCGGCCAATACTAGCGGCACAGATCTACACATACACAGATTGCTAACCTTATGCATTTTTTGGGAAACAAATTTAGGTATACTTAAAAGCGCCCTCTATTGCGGAGCAGTATAAACATGTACCGTTTAAAACTGTAATATGACGCTTATGGATTTATGCATTAGATGTCGCTGCAAAAAATTGAAGCGGTAAAGTGTGCATAATTCGAATTCGTTAATCGTTATTTTTAGCATTTCGTTTATAAGTTTCTGCATCTATCTATATTGACGATTGTTGTATCGTACATATTGGAATAGTCTTTGAGATAGGTAAGTACCTATAGTAACATTTTTGAATTAAATTGTCTGATAAGCTCATCTACTCATTCTCATTAATCAAAGAGTACCGCATCGCGGATATGTGTTGTGGAATATTTACCCAACCGCAGCGCGTGCGACTTAATGGTCAGGTACTATTTAAAGCTACCTGCCGCCCCGCCAAGCGATTGTGCAAATATTTCTTCCAACTATAAACGGTTTTTCCGTTCACCATTTCCCTCTTGTCACTTCACTAAGCTGCATTATCTGCCTAGGCACGTGCAGGCAATGTAATTTGATCTCCAAAGACTTTTGATGTGGAAATATTAAAGCGCCTATACATGTTTCTTAAGTAATATTAATTTTTAGATTCTTGTTACCATGCCTGCGAGAAGAGGTGCAAAGCGCTCCTACTTTGAGTGCCCTTCTACTTGGAAGATTTCCCCAAAAATGAATCTATCATACGAGAATAGCGGGAATAGTATGCTGTTTGCTCTTCAACATGAAGAATTAAGAAATAAATTTATATGCGAAAAACATTTTCATCATGGGGATTTATCAAATAGCACCCTCCACAGAACCAGGTTGAATCCAAATGTAATTCCTGTGGCGCACAATAGAGAAGATCTTATTGTTAACTTTCCCGCCCAATCGTACAAACTAGCTGCTTCTTCGAGCATAAACAAACGCCATAAACCAAAACCTCTCCAAACATCGTGTTGATCAACGTCCTCGTCGGTAAAGCACAATTTGGATATCATATATACCTTTACGGTTAGGAATCTGTCAAGACTTTTAAAGCCGCAAATAGTTTCCGCCAACTTCAAAAAACCTTCACGATTCCTTAAGAACCTGCCCTATGTTACCTCCTATCATATCATATCACTGTAATAATATGAATATTAAGGAATTCGGATTGTGCAAACTTTGGCGCTTTAATTTTGTTTCAACGACATCTAACGCATAAATCCATAAGCGTCATATTACAGTTTTAAACGTTACATGTTTATACTGCTCCACAATAGAGGACGCTTTTAAGTATACCTAAATTTGTTTCCTAAAAAATGCATAAGGTTAGCAATCTGTGTATGTGTAGATCTGTGCTAGCGGCCAAAATTTCCGAACATACCCGAAGCGAAAATAGACCTATCACGATCAAATTTTCGTTAATGATAGATCGAGAATAAATAATCAACAAAAATACCCAGGTGCAATGCCGTCCAAGGGGTTGAAATAGTCACCCTCTTATCATATTTCGAAAACGGCACAAACTATCACGATCACGTTTTCGTGGATGGTTAAGAGTCTTCTGTACCCACTGCACCCAATGTAAATTTCCATAAGAGCGCCCGCCATAAAAACTCTATTTGTTTTTCCAAAAACAATTTTTTTTAAGAACTATTTTATAAATTTAGACCTTTATCTACAAAATGTTCGGACTATTTTTTTTTAAAAGTTTATAGCAACTGAATACAGATTGTTTAAAAATTAGATGTTTCGCACCGATTATTGCGCTAATCTGTTTTATTTTTTTACTCTCGATCAAGACGATTTATGGAAAAAGTAAACCGACAGTTTTTTAGATAAGTTACTTCTAAATATGACCCCAAAAAATGAAATCATAATTTTTGTAAATAAAGTCTGTATCTTGGCGGGCGTTAAATCAACAATTTGAGCGTAACAAGTGGCGCCGCTGCACAGTCTCGGTGGGAACTAACTAAGGACCAAGACAGGAGTTGACAAAGCAAGAATATCATCTTATTTCTTGCAGCTATAATCATCTATACACTATAATGTAAAAAAGTTGCGCTTAGGTAAAGAAGACTCTTAATGATAGATCGAGAATAAATTATCAACAAAAATACCCAGGTGCACTGCCGTCCAAGGGGTCGAAATAGTCACCCCCTTGTATCTCGAAAACGTGATAGTATGTGCCGTTTTCGAGATTCGATAAGAGGGTGACTATTTCAACCCCTTGGACGGCAGTGCACCTGGGTATTTTTGTTGATTATTTATTCTCGATCTATCATTAACCATCCACGAAAATTTGATGGTGATAGTATGTGCCGTTTTGGAGATATGATAAGAGAGTGGCTTGTTCAGCCCTTATTGACTCGTAATTCAGCTTGATGAGAGGGTTTTCTATTTAATTGTAAATAGAAGTGTTTCAGTATTTAGAGGAAAGTGAATAAGAGCAAAAAAATTCTGTGGCAAGGTCTATTTTCGCTTCGGGTATGTTCGAAAACTTTGGCCGCTAGTATTGGCCGCTCTTTTCACGTATGGTTCGAAATATTGACTTGCAGTGCGGAGGACTCCAATGACACATTGTTATGCAGGTATCGGAATGAAAAAGAAATTTCTTCACTACCCCAATTTTGAGGGCGGTCGCTATCTTGAACTTTCCACTGGAAAGCGTCTTGTTTTCTTGCCTTTAAGAAAAATTCTCTTTTTTTAACGATAAGGTAAGTATGAGAGTACGTAAGTAATAGTGCTCATTTTAAAGGGAAGAGTAGATAAGTGAAACAAATGATTGTGCAATCTACTGACATCTGTCATTCTTAATAAAAATGGGACGCGCAGCACGAAATAAAATGATGTTCAGAACAGAAAACAGTATTGGAAACCTACGCTTACTGTTGACATCTAAATTAAGTTCAGAATGTTCGGACCTTTTATAACGATTTGTATGGCGTCTGCGACAAAATAAAGTTTTGTATTTATACACGACGATAAATAGCATTCCTTTATTGTCTTGTATAATATATATCTATTTCCTTCCAACACAATACAAGAATGACACATACGACGGCTTATCCGCCTACAAGTGATTGAAAATGTGCAATTGGAGACAATTTATCGACTTCAAAGTACTCCAGTGTTTCATTAAAAAATTAATGACTACGTCGTCATACTTCTTACTAGATACCCCGAGAGACACCCTGTAGATACCATTTTTAAAGTAAAAACTTGCAAGTGAAAAAATTAATTAACGTGTCCGAGGATTTTTCCGGAACATAAAAACCGGAATAGTGTATGAATTTGTTCCTTTATAAAGGCACTGTATGAAATTGAAAGCTCTACCAACATCTCTTTCCTCATTTAAATGCAGATCCGGTGTCTCCCGAGATGAAACCAAATTTCAACGGTAGAATGAGCTGAAATGGCTAAACCGAATATGAAAGATAGCAACAGGTTCATTATAGTAGTACATATTTAACCTTCCTGCAATTAATTTTATTATTTGCCCAAATTCTGGTTTAATTCATTTATATCCCGAAACACGAGCCGAAACATGTGAGGCCATTACGTTATATAATTAATTTATACCATAGAAGAAGAAATTCAGATTCATCACATGTCTCGGGATATGTTAGTATATACAGGACACCTAAAATACGACGTGCATTTTCGTCGAGCCACCAGCAATAACAATAACGTCATTTGGTGTGGCATCGAAAAAACCGAAACTTGCCATTTCACTGATTGGAAACTTACCAACACTCCCATAGCGAACAGGGTTAGATATGCAAATTGTAAATCTGCTTGAGCTTTTAGATTGTTACAATGTAGCAAAGATAGATTTTCGTATCATATTTAAGTATAATCCAATTAAATGTAACTTTTACATTGGCAGTTCAGCCGTAAAAGTTTTGCGAGATTCTCTAGAAACTAGCGTTCCATGTCTCCGGAGATTTATGAAAAGATCACATTCGATAACTTTCTGTGTGGGTGCAATTTATAGAATACACACGCAACACAAAGTGTTCCTTTTTAAAGGAGACAAATGAAAAATTGCCTCGCTACGGCGATGTCTTAACAATAATTCAACGCTTCCAAAATGTTTGCAATAAATTTCGTCCGGCGTGCAAACATCAAGAGTTTCCATTTCAAATTTCCAACACCTCGATATTGGAAATCTGTTTCTGCTATATCTACGATTGTACGTCTAATTCAAAACGTTTCCGATAAGTTATTTGTCCGGTTTCCGCCCCTCTTCGAGTGTTAATAAACTACGCACGATTTTTTCAAGGGTTTTTCAGCATAAATTCGATCTATCGCTGTAATAAAAGTGACCAATTTTTACCGATGATGGTTAATAATTACTGCATTCGCTTTTGTAATTTTTTAATTGTGCCGTAAAAGGGTAAAGCTTTTGACCGTTGACGTGTAAAAATATAATAATTTAGTGATTTTAATTGTAATGATTTGATTTTTAGTTTAAAATTAGCATTGATATATCAAATTCGTATTTTTGGCGCATTTTCCAACGAAGTTGGGTGCGCTATTGCAGCCACTTTCTCTGTCCGTCCGTCTGTCCTACTCACAGTTTTCAAGATATTTAGTTCGTTCTTTTTGCACTCGGTAGCGTATCGCTCTGGCATCTGAGTCAAGGAAAATCTTGACGATTGAACTGCGCATGCGCAGGCTGCGCAATGTTAACTTTTTTATTTATTACCTAATATATTTTGTTGAAATGTTAATAAACATTTACTTAGTTCGTGGTTATATTATAACTTACATGTATTTAATAAAAAAAAAAAGGTTTCAAGATTTAAGAAAGGAAGAAAATTTCATTTAAAGATATTGTAGAAGGGAAAGTGCCCATAATACTAGCGGCATTGCCGCGCCGCTGAATGGCCAAACTAATTTTTTGAATAAGAAATGATTTTGAACGGTGCTCTCCTGTGGCATTTTTCAATTTCTTTCCTAAAGTATTTACAAATTGCATAGCTTCCGTACACCACGGTCCAAGGTTTCAACAGCGAAAGGTAAAAACTGGTAACCTGCATTGATAATTTCCTGATATTTCCTCACCTTGTTAGCAGCAGCTTGTCTCGCAACTTCTCCAGTGGAATGCGAGGAAAGTGACAAGTGAGAAGAGGCAAGTGTATCAGAACAAGTCGCATCCCAAATTAAGTGTAGACCATGAGACCAAGGGATCAGAGTCATACCATCTACCCGTTTTCCGTCTGTTCTTGATAGTCCTAGGGGTTCTAATGTTGAAGGAATGTTTGCTGAGGCAAGAGCTTTCTGAATAATGCAATTGAGTTCGCGATGACGTGATAATCTTCCAGCACTTTTCTGACAAGATAGACCATGTGTGCCTTGACGGTCAACAAGCATGCCACATATACAGTGGTGGGATTCACAAATTGTGCAACCTAGACGTAGAGCCAGTGCTATTCGAAAAACATTATCATTCAGTAGTGTTCCCAGATTTTTACAAGGAAGCGCATTGAGCCACGCTCCAGAAACTGATGATTGGCAGGCTAGATATCTTGCTGTATCGACACTGGATTCTAATTTCAAATCATCACTCAACCTGCTGATGTTTATAGTATCCCAGTTTTTCTGAACAGCGGGTTCTATAGGAAGTTTCTCATAATTTAGTGAAAGCCAAGTTCCTAAATTCGCATTATATCCACTTATACAGGTCAAGTCAATTTCTCCGGTTAGAAACATTAAGGAGTAACTCGGCCGAGTTACTCGACTAATGTAAACCAGCCTTTAACTAAACCAGCAATAGCGTGTATGGAAGAAAGAAAGGCGGCTAAATGAATGTCAGCAACTCTACGAATGCCAAGACCTCCATTTTTAATTGGTAAAGATGCCACATTTAACTGGGTAGGATCTAACTTGACATTAACGATCTTCTCGAGAGTTGTAAATATTGTTTTATCAAACATGTGGACAAAATCGGTAAATCCATTTAAGATACTTGTAGTAAAGGCAAATATATCGCATATAGTAAAAATCAGATGTGCGCATGCCCAGATTGCGCAATGCTAACTTTCTTATTTATGGAGATATTTCTTTGAAATTTTAACCAAAGATGCTTATAGTAAAATCAAACGTATTGCATATTGTAAATATCAGATTAATAAGCGCATGCGCAGGACGCGCAATATCAACTGCGCAGTAAGTAAGTGAACTTCCTTATGGAGATATTTAAAATTTTAACCATATATGCCTCTAGTAATGAAAAACATAGCGCACATAGGTATGGCCTTTGGGGAAGTATTGATCAATTTATGGAAAATGCGCTGAAGTTACTCGCCTTAGGGCGAAAACCTTTTTACTTGTTGCCTATTCAACCCCTTGTAGGATCGCTATTTGAAGAAAACTTCATATACGTACAGCTACACCATTTGAAGCAAATTTTATAAGCTTTAAATTTGTTATCTAGTATGTTGCCATGGAAACTAAAAATTAAGAAGATATTCCTAAAAAAGTTTGGGGTGGTTTTTGGGAGGGTTGGGGGACTTTTAGTAAGTTAAATGGCACCCCAAGTTCTAATGTTCCACCATTTTTAGCTTTAAAGGATTTTGTTTCGGGTAGGTGACCCATGTAAACGAAATTAGATGTACTGGACATGTGTTTGTTGAATGTTTGAGGGTGTGACGTCACGGTTCTATTCTATCAGAGAAATACCAATTTGCTCAAGTCTATTGTACACACACTGTGTTTAGCAAATTTACATAAAAACGTAAAAACGTCTGCGGCTTAGCACTTAGCTTAGCCCATTGAACAAAAATGCGAATACAGTCGCTGTCGCATGCTATGCGCTAAACAAGGAAAGTGGATGAAAGTTTGTCACCAATACCCAAGGTTTGTAAAGAGAGTAGGTTGCTTCGTAACTTTAGAGAGACGCGTCATCGAGAATCCGGAAGTCCCATTTGATTGGTGTTTAAATTTTCGTTGACTTTGACAGTTATATAAGTAGAGGCAAATAATGTAGTTTTTTTGTTTTCTTATAGGTTATCGATTTCGAATTATTATTTCATCATCAGACCTTGCGTCATTTAAATATTGAATGAAAATGGGTACATCTGTATGAAGGATCGTATGAGTTACATTTATATTCTGATGGTAGTTGTGAATGATATACAAATTTGGCAGTTATTGTGGACGAGTTCTAGAATTATATAATAATAAATTATTTGCCTCTACTTACCTGCTTATGTATCATAAATAATTTACATATGGAGCAATACATCAATAAAAAAAAATTTGACAGTTATATTTGAACTGTGTAAGTACTTAATTTCATAAATAATTTACATATGGAGCAATACATCAATAAAAAAAAATTGACAGTTATATTTGAACTGTGTAAGTACTTAATTGTCAGACAGTGCTGAAGTCTCTATTACGCATACTTCTTATAATTCGATTGAATACTTACTGTTGGATACTAAGTATCAATATAGGGTATTAGATGCCGAATGGAAATCTTTGTGACGTTGTTACATGCAATAGCACCTCCAACAAACGAAAGTAAATGGATCGCAGATTCAGTTTTTTGCTTTTCCAAAAGGTAATTCATGTATTACAAAAAGAATGGGTTATAAAGTGCAATGGAAAGGGGAACCTGAACCCCTTATGCAATAGACTGTGCATGCAGTCTGCATTTCCCGGCCGAAGAATATGAAGATGAAATGTAAGCTATTTTGAATAAGTGCGTTTTCGCCAGCATGTTTTTTTCTATACAATGCAGGGACTTTTCAGCACATCCATGTAAAGTACCATTTCGATCCATTTTGAATTTTTTGAACATGCTCTGTTGTTGTTGCGTTAATTAATTTTTATGATGTGGACAAAATGGGATTTTGGGTGATGTCATTCGCGTATTTTAATACTGAACGTTTATTGGCTGAAAGATACGAGGCAACCTACTTTCTCTATTAACCTTGACCCATACCACCAGTGCGATTCGTGTCTGTTCAGTCATTACGCGGTAGATGTCAGATGTCACTCATCACCTTGGGTTTTCGTATTTTGTTGCACTATTTTATGAGTTTGTAAGTTTTATGAGTTAAAAAACAATCGGCAGTTCGTCTTTTGATTCATATTGTTCAAATTGTTAAGTGCGACAGTGACTTATGTCGTGAATCGGCAAACAATTAGACGAGAACAATATGCCGTTTCAATTCCGGCCACAATCATCACTCGGATGACGGATAGAGGGACGCCCATACAGACACCTGAATCATCGTAAAGCGACTCGTGCTTCGGTAGTGACGATTGTAAGTGGCTCGTCGGGGCTAAAGCCCAGACTGATAGCGATGAGGGTCGTCGCCGCGGACCAACCTCCCAAGTCAAGGTGTTACCACCCGTGTCGAGGACTGCGTGGCACTGGGGTGCAGAGTCGAGAACGGTGGCCCCTCGGACACCGAATGACCTCCGAGTGGTCGCCCCTTTTCTTCGGGAAGGGATTGTCCTTCGGGACGGGATTGGCAGCCAAGCCATAGCCATAGCCATGGGCAGGCGGCTCTTGCTCTTCCCAAGTAAGACCGCATTTCCGCACTACTCGTGGGAATTGTATGGACGATTATTCAAACAAACCCTTTCTGGGCTGCTCGTCACAGGGGACCAACAAGCCAGACCCTCAAAAAAGGCCCGGTAACGGGGCAGGTTCCTCGAAAGAAGGGGCGGCTCAAACTCAGGGCCTTATTATTATTACTCCAGGGCCTGGTGGGCCAGCTCCTACTCGCAAGAAGAATAGAACTGGCGCACAGAAGGCGATGACCAGGAAGCACCGGCTCGAAGGTAAAACCTTGGGTCAAGCAGGCTCTGTGCCAAAGTGTAAGGTACCATGACATATGAGTATTCGCGGTTAGCACTGGCAGGCGCAGTCCATTTATTATATGTGGATGGTTCCGATCAAAAATGAGTTCCTGTCGAGTCGCCTTTGAAATTTTTGTTTACATGGAAAATCGTAGGTACTATGCGATCAAAAATGAGTTGCTGTCGAGTCACCTTTGGAATTTTTTTTTCTATGGAAAATCGTACTTGAACTTCCAAAGGCGACTCGACAGCAACTCATTTTTGATCGCCCGGTATTTAATTTGAACTACCAAAGGCGACTCGACAGCAACTCATTTTTGATCGCCCGTTATGATGTGACGTGTCACTTGTCACGTTGAGTGTCATATTATATATCATGGCACCTCGCTGAGCGCTCCGCCTAAGGCTGTGTCTGGGTCGTTGGCTCAGGGGGACAACCTGAGGTCAGGGACCAAGCGTCTCAGATCAGAGGAAAGCACTCCAGGGTCTGGCTCAGGGCAGCTTGAGAAGCCTAGAGGTTCTAGAGCATCAAAAGTTGCGGCGGGGCTCTGGATGGCCATCGTTCCGGTATCACACCCGGACGTGGGCATCATTGAGCCTTAGTTGAGATGCATTATGGTTGAATTGAATGCCAGTTGTCGACGGGATTGGGGGGGGGGGGGTGAATTCATCGGCTGACAGGGTTCCGGTGGAATTCGTAGGGTGCCATTGTGGCCGAATGCGAAGATCAGTGGACCTACTTGGACTGGTTGGAGAAATCCGTTCCTTTTACCCTGGGGTGGCGTATCTCTGAAAGTTCAGAGACACGTACGTCCCCGCGTACATCCCTAGAGTAACCAAGGTGGTGGCTGTCTTATACGGGCTCCCCGATGACCCGGCCACCATCTTGAAGCGTCTTCAGAGGCAAAATCCTGGTTTCAAGACAAGCCTATGGAGGAAGTTCTTCTTGATGTCGACGAGGCATCCTACCAGGCAGCCGGCTTCGCCAGGTAAGGGAGAGAGCTCGGAGCAGCGAGACCTAGTGCCGTTGGGACGGAAGGGGCTCAATCCCGCGTTAACGACCTCGAAAAGACGTCGGAATGACTACCGGCGCCCTTAGAGATCGAGAAAGAGCTAGGGTCGTGTGGTGCCGTGGCGGTTCTTGGATCCGACCAGGGGTGTGAACGTGGCCTACGTGTCTGAACCGTCGGCATAGCCAGGAGAGGAAGGAACCTAGTACATCAGTGATGGACAAGGTAACTTGCAAACAGGGAGCAGCCCAACCTTCGTCACAGCACGGAGGCAAGAGGTTATCATTCTGACGTTGGGCTCCTTTTCAATGGCTCACATGATCACGGAAAACGCTTCAATCTAAATACGTCATAAACCACCAATCACGTAGAAGTGAGCCGGCAATCTTTTGCGAGGCCCAAACTCCCACGCGAAAGTGAATGACAAGTGCCTGTGACATTCTGTTGCAATATTGCCAAGTCGTGATGTCATCTGAATAATTGTAGCAGCTGATTGGTCTGGTTAATTTCGTTACAGAGCCCGCCGCAATCATCTCGTTTTGAATAAACCTCCGATACAGCACATTTTCACTTGCACAAGAGGTTTGTATTTTACCGAGTAAATTTGGGTTGTTTAGGTAATGAAAATCTGTTGCCTAGCAATTAGACGAGAAAAACTGTCAACTAATAAAAATGCGACACCGCAGGTGGAGCATTTTTAGGTTGACAGTTTTTCGAGTCCAATTGCTAAAAGGAAACAAATTTGAATTGCCACAACCCAAATTTACTCGGTTTAAATACAAACCTCGAGTGTAATTCGGCAGGACAATTTAACGAGCAAGAAATTCACCAACTAATCAATTATTGACAGACGTCAAACTTGTCATATGGGAAAGGATAATGCGATAATCGGTTCGAAAATGAATAAGTGAAAAAACCACTAGTGCATTTGTCGCTGGAAAAGTTGGATGTAACTTTTGCCGCTGTCAAAGTGACAATTTCACTGCGGCTTATGCGATTTTTTATACATGAGTTGAATTGTCATTATTAAAGATCCTCAGATCCTTTATAGTTTTGTATTGTCGT
Organism: Photinus pyralis; assembly: GCF_008802855.1. Lineage (NCBI taxonomy): Eukaryota > Metazoa > Arthropoda > Insecta > Coleoptera > Lampyridae > Photinus > Photinus pyralis. The sequence continues at coordinate 22,851,576 of NW_022170738.1, read as the reverse complement.
CCGTCCGTCCGTATGCGCTCTAACTTTTCTTAAAAGTGGCCGATTGTGTTGAAATTTAATGTACGGTACTTTGTACATTAAGGACGGACGCTATTGATTTTCAGGAAGCTGGTTCAACAGGAACAAAAATTATAAGACTTCGAGTGAATCGGGAACAGGAAAAACTGCAGGCTCAATATAATAGAAATCAACATATTTCATTCCGGTCATGTATCGAGTTCGGACTTTCGCTAGATTATTCCCTATGGTTCTTAGATCTGTACGAATTCAATATAACTCTTCTCTATGGTATAGGTCAAAAGTTTTAGAGCAAAATGTACCCAAAATTTGAAGTTTTCAAAGCTTTCAAACGCATGATCTTGATGCTGAAAGAGTACATCACATGCACATTTGATAACCGCACGTGTGGGATGCAAAGATTTTACATTATTTTTCTGAGGTCACATGGATTTTGATCAAATATGTCAAAATCGTTATTTATGCACCAAGTTCGTTGGGAAAAAGACCAAGAGCATCATCTCAATAACCAAAACATGAATTTGATCTATTTCTGGCGACCACATGGATTTTGATCAAAACATTTCAAAATCGTTATTTATGCACCAAGATCGTTCGGAAAAAGACCAAGAGCACTATATCAATGCCCAAAACATGAATTTGATCTATTTTTGGCGACCACGTGGATTTTGATCAAAACATGTCAAAATAGTTATGCACCAATCTCGTTGGGAAAAAGTCCAAGAACATTATCTCAATGACCATGAATTTGATCTACTTCTGGCGACCACATGGGTTTTGATCAGAACATGTCAAAATCGTTATTTATACACCAAGATCGTTGGGAAAAAGACCAAGAGCATTATCTCAATGACCAAAACATGAATTTGATCTATTTTTGGCGACCACATGGATTTTGATAACATGTCAAAATAGTTATTCTTGCACCGATATCGTTGGGAACAAGATTAAGAGCGTTATCTCAATGACCAAGACATGAATTTGATGCATTTTTGTTAACTATAAAATGTATTTTGTAAGATTAAAATAAATTGTCGTTAAAAGTGATTGTAATACTGAGGATCCTTCGATATTTCGTTGTATCGGTTTATTTTGTTTCAGTCACTATTTTTAAGTAAACTTTTACTGTTGGCTATTTATGAAGATAGTTCTTTAAAATTTTAAGCCTAGACGCTTCTAGTAAAACAAAATTTCTTACTTACAGAACTATTGGTTTTGAAATTTCAACTAGCTCGTTTTTGTAAAAATAAACTCCAAGCAGTGTGAAAATCAAATCCGCCCATGTACGGGTTCGGCAATACCAACTTTCTTATTTATTGAGATACTTCCTTGAAATTTTAAGCATGTATCCTTTCGAGTATCCTTTAGTAAAGACAAACATATCGCATAAAGTGAAAATGAAATGTGCACATACTGAAAAGACGTTCGTCAATGACAACATTTATGGAAATACGAGTGGAAATATATCTTTAGTATCTTTAAAATTTTAAATAAAAGCAATTGTAAGAGCTTATACGCACATGTGCAGCATTAACTTCCCTGGTTATGAATATGTACTTTTGATATGTTAGCCATAGATGCTCTTAATTAGGTAAACATAGCAAAACCATTAAAACTCAATTTCATGAGTGCAAAGAACGGTTGGTCAACTTTCTTATTTGTGCAGGTATTTTTAGCGCATTTTCCGACAAAGTTGCTCTGGCACCTGCGCATAGTCAACTGTTTAGCCATAAAAGTGGGAGTGTTCCGATCTCGGTCCCGATAGCCTTTCGGGAAGGAAAGTACAGATCTGTGCACGAAAAATGCGCCAAAGTTACTCGCCTTGGGACGAAAATCTTTTTTCTTGTAGAAGATGGTCTTGAAAATGCCGTCATCTCAGCTGTCACGTTCAATTCGCAACGATATGCGGAATTGTTGGAAAACTGTTTGAAACCGCAGCTTCGTCGACTAAATATTCATTTGAATACTGTATCTATGGTTTCAACAAAATGGAGCAACAGCTCACATTGACATAGCATGTCAATAGCTCGACTGCAACAAATGTTTCCGGCAACATTAATTTCGCAAAATGGGAATGTTCCTTGGACCTGGGCCGGCTTGGTCTCCCGACCTGATCGTTTATGATTGTTAGCTATGGAGTTATCTGAAGAGCAAGGTGTACAGGGTGTTGCGAAATTCGCGCACACGGACTATGGGATGGTGTTATACGACAAAAACTGAACAAAAAGTTCATCTACCAGTTTTCCATCAGACCGCTATTTTTCGAGCTACCGCGGTTTTAAAAATCTCCGCCGCCCCCCCTACGCTGCGCCACTGGTTAAACTTAATAATAACACATTTTTAAAAACACGTAACATTACCGTTAAACAGAATTCGGTCTTCTAATCTTCTAAAAACGTTAGCATCTGGTAGCCGCCGCAGAGGATGTCGCAACTACGTGTAAACGCACCGCTTGCCCTGCTCGATTATTACAGCCCCAAGTGCCATCAGCATATGGTAATATTCTCGATTTGAATAATTATCGGCCATTATTTCGCAATTTGAATTGTACGATAATTACAATAAATTGTTTTGAACTATCTTTTGTTTTCCGGCATTGTCATTTTCAGATTTTTCGAACAACAACTCGAAAAGTGCCGGTCTGATCAAAAACTGGTAGAGGAACTTTTTATTCAGTTTTCGTTGTATAACACCATCCCACAGTCCGTGTGCGCGAATTTCGAAACACCCTGTATAATAGACCGCAAACTAAAAGAAAACTCGATTCTGGAAAATATCGCCTGAAACTAAAACGACATTTTGGCAATTTCGCTAGACAAATTAAGTGAAAATTAATTAGGTACGTCACTGTCGCGGTGTCCAAACATCCATAATTGAAATTCTTTAAATGAATGATCAGGATCGCAGAAATATTCAAAGAAACCGGAATTGAAGATCCTACTTTTAAAATTTATGATGATTTAATTTGACTGAAATACGAAGCAATAATATATCATTTTGAATAAATGCAAGATAATGGTAATGAGGTCAATTATTTAAGAGGCATCGCCCATATCATTATCATCAATTCATCAAACTGTCATGCTGACAGATACGAGAATCGTAAACGGGGAAGAGATTAGTTCCACGTTCATTACTGTTCCTCAACTGCATTATTTATGTGCTTTTGTCAGCGTTCCATTTCGGCGGCGTCATTTTCCTAAGGTGGTTGTAATAAAATACTGGCGGGACAAGAAAATGCGCCATTTACCTTTTCTAAAAGCAAAAGTTGACTAATTATGAACTGCGCGCAGAAAACGCTTCATTTCCACTCCACCTGTTGCACTGTCATATTAATTCCGATGATGTAATTGTGATTCACGTGCATGACACAAACCGATTTCAGATAGCTAAACCACCAACACAGCTTGTAATTTGGCAAATAAAAAAAAATTACAAGCCCCTTGTGACGATAAAGATGAAGTGGAGCTTAGAGTAATTCAAGTTCACATCAAGGTTCAAAGATATAAAATTGCTGCTGTATCTGCAGCAGTTACTTGGTCAAATTTCGCTTCTTCACTACAGCGATAAGAAACAAAGCGATTCTTTTTATTCCTTTACGGTCACGGCTATCCTATGAGCAACAGGTGCTTGTTTTCTATTCCTTTGTTAAATACTGTGCAGTTTAGGGCAAGTTTCCCCTTCTTCAACAACCCCACAATTATTGTGGGAATACAATCACACTATAATTAGATTATTACAATTAGTAATCCTTGGTCTGGTTTGTTGCTGTAAAACTTTCGCTCAGTTTCAAGTCCAAGCTAAATATAGAAATTCAAATATATAACGCACATGGAGGTTTTACAAACTGTTAACTCTGCTTTGATGCCTCTGTCTAGATTAATAAGCTTAACGGGAAAAGGAAAAGTGTAAACAAATACAAAGCGTCTATAAACAAACAAACAACAAACGTGGAATCCAGACACTCACATTTGATGAGTACAACTCCGTTACGCATATCCTCCATTTTTCACTAAATAGGCGCACTTGAGTAACAGTTCAAAGGTTCATACCCGCAAAGGGCAACAATTACCGAGTACGCAGGGGGGTATACAACAAGCACAACACGACACAAAAACATGGCCGAACAGCGTGCACGTAAAATCTAGACTGAAACTGAACGCGCGCCCGACTTATTTACTACGCTGGGGAGCTTTTGCCTCTTCTATAATATTAACGTAGCTCAAGCTTACAAAAGCAACTGCACCGGCTGCAGCCTGCAGGTCTATTACCTTCCTCTGAAAAACAACCATTATGCGCCAAACTGGTTTTAAATTCGGAAAAAGTTAAGTGCCACCCCCCTGCTGAGAATACATCAACCTCTGGATACAAAAATAAAGGGGGTGAGTAGTCTACGGAGTTTGATACAAATTCGAAGCGCACACCTTGCAGATGTTACGTGAAGAGACGGATAATCCCTTCGGAGCTTCGCAAAAATCGCATTCCTTTGAGAAAAATTCATATCGCTCGAGTCGGCGAATATAAAAGCGTATCTTATTTTAATAATTTCGCGTTCGAATTCGGATGCTCGAAATTAAATATTCTCCGTAAAAATTCGAATAATTCGAGGAAAATTAAAATGCACAATTCCTCCCAAGGGGACTCGTTCCCTGCCACCCGTCGAATGCATAGAAAATTATTATTTTGTGTTGACTGAATTGTGGATAATGAGAGATGCTGAAGCGAAGTTCGGTCTACTACTTGTGCTTCGATTTTTCGTTTTCCCATATGTGTAAACGACGATAATACAAAAACAATTGGGGGAGAGGGCAAACTTCACGATGGATGGTTTTGATTAGGGCGTGGAGCTGAAAAGTTGGCGTTTGGGTATTGCTTCCTTATTCTACCTTTTTTACCATCGGTACGTTAGTAAGGGAGGTATTACATTTTTACGCACCAGGAATCCGAATTAAAAATATCTCTATGATGTTCGTCTGTCTGTTCTCTCATTTCCGGCTAAAGCTCGATGCACACCGGCGATTTCCAATGCGAAATTCGCTGTGAACGGTAGCAACCCAAAGAAACAAATTCACACGTAGGGGTAGACGAAGTCGCCGCGTGCACGCTATGGGCTACCAGCGCTCGCCAGGGAGTTTTTTGTCGGGCGGATAAGCAGGACTGTATCCGTGGAGACGACATTACATAAATGACACGCCTCGCTGCTCGCTTGCGCTGGCGTCTACAAATTATCAGTGTAGCTGTATGTTAATAGTTTCCAGTAGTGAGATGGATTCTATCGGCTTTGATACCGAGATTTTCATTGAAGCTGTAAAGAACCATCTTGGAGTTTGGAATACTTCATTTCCAGAATACCACGACAAAATTAGGAAGAGAAACGCGTGGATGGAAGTGTGTTCACTGGTGTGAAATGGGTTTGAAGACAAATCGGAGAAAGAACAATCACGAATCACTACGAGAAAAGCTCGTCCGTGTGTATTGTGGTGTCCGGTGTGGCGTGCTCGCGGCAAGAACGCTAAAGACACGCCGCGAATCCACTCGCTCGTGTGCATTGAGCCTAAACGGCTGAACCGCACTAAGCTAGTGAACCATAACAGAAAGAGTTAAAATCTTTTGGGCACAATCGCGCATGCGCAAGTGTGTCAAAGTAACAAAAAAACTGTCAATTTTTGACGTTTTTCCATATTATGGCTGAACTGCGTGCGGGCAGTATATGTGCCAACCACTTTTTTCCCTTTTGTGTCGTTCCAAACCTATAATCTATGGCAAATGTCTAAAGACGATACAGGCGAGTACAATTTTGTGAAACTATAGCTGAACAAGCCACAAATGATCAACACTTTCTGTTTAATGTACGTTTTTCTGACGAATGCTCCTTTTTCCTAAAAGGTACTGTGAATCGTCACAACTGTCGCTATTGTGCTGATTCAAATCCCAGAATGTTTTGTGAGTTGCATACAAAACATCCCGAAAAATTGAATGTTTGGGCTGGCATTTTTGGTAACCATATCGTAGTTAACGGGAGAGATGCACCTGGAGTTATTAGAAAATACGAGTCATTCAGCATTAGTGGAGATACTAGAAAATAATAACGAGTACCTACTTGGAAAATCGTCTAGTATTTCAGCAAGATGGTGCGCCACCCCACTATGCTGCAAGGTTTCATCAATATTTGGACCAAACGTTTCCAGGACAATGGATTGGAAAAAGAGGAGCTATTGAATGGAGTCCTCGTTCCCCGGACTTAAGACCGTTAGTTTTTTTATGGATCCATTTAAAAACTAAAATTTATGCTAGTCAGCCAACATCGTTAGACAACTTGCGACAAAGAAGGCGAAGGCCAACATTTTCAGCATTTATTTGAATTGATTTAAAACTTAAAACCACATAAAAATACCTTCAAAATAAGGTATCACTCGACCCCCCCATTTGATTTAAAATTTTGGAGGCGCTTGTCACCCCCGCTATGGCTTTGTCCTCGGGCGCAACTAGCAAAAAAATGGTTCCCCCTTGAATCAAAAATTGACGGGTTCGAGGATTTTTTCGTAAATGTTTTGAGGCCCCAAAAAAAGGCTCTGTTTCGTTTTCAAATGTACGGTAAAATTTTCGGTATACAATGCAGCAATAAAATAATATTGATATTATCGACCCCAGCTGCTTTAGTTTTTATTGATATTGAGAGCAGTATATCTCGAACTTTTTCACTTGTAAATTTAAATTGAATGAGTTGAGGAAAATCAATTTTCCTGTTACTACTATTGAAATTAATAAGTGATTCTTTATTGGTATCAGAATTGTAATTTGGGACAGCACTATAATATGACATGCTATGTTAAGTTTACTTCTGTTATATACAGGGTGTTTCGAAATTCGCACACACGGACTATGGGATGGTGTTATACGACAAAAAGTGAACAAAAAGTCATCTACCAGTTTTCCATCAGACCGCTATCTTTCGAGCTACAGCGGTTTTAAAAATCTCCGACCCCCCTACGCTGCGCCACTGGTTAAACTTAATAATAACACATTTTTTAAAACATGTTGTGGCACCGCAACATTACCGTTGAACAGAATTCGGTCTTCTAATCTACTAAAAACGTTAGCATCTGGCAGCCGCCGCAGAGAATGTCCGCTTGCCCTGCTCGATTATTACAAGCCCCAATGTGAATTGTACGATAACTACAATAAATTGTTTTGAACTATCTTTTGTTTTCCGGCATTTTCATTTTCAGATTTTTCGAATAACGACAACTTGAAAAGTGCTGGTCTGATCAAAAACTGGTAGAGGAACTTTTTATTCTGTTTTCGTTGTATAAACCCACCATCCCACAGTCCGTGTGCGCGAATTTCGAAACACCTTGTATATTTAAACGTCCTAACTCTTTCCATATTGCCCCAGTGGCCCAGTTACAACCGATTCAATCCTATGTTTGAAATACGCTCTTTTTAGCGCATTTTTTAAGGATTAAAAAAAATGGGCTATTGTTTGCGTTTTGTCCGTCCGTCCGTCCGGACCCACTTTTGCCGTTTCGAACTACTTCTAGGGGAATGATCCTTGATCCTAGAGTCCTGGAATTTTTTGCAGTAGGTAGCCTATACCTCGAAGGTGTGCAAGACGGCCATCAAATTTCGCTGTCTAAAAGCCCCCCCCCCCCCCCCTATGAACTATTTCCTGAGATGCTGATTTTGAATGTAAAACGTGCATAACTTTTACATACTACAACCAATTGATCTCAGATTTTGCATACGCATGCCTTTAGTGGTGGCAAGTTAGACTTAGAGGGAGAGGGGGCACATGTTCTACTCTTCATGGTATTGTAATGAAAGGTCTCATCCAAATAAATTGGTTTGCACAAACTAACTAAAGTTATAACTTTACCGTGCGGCTCTTTTTCGAGATCAGTGAGCGACGGGGCATGAGGGGGAGGGGGGGATAAACATTAATTTTATCTCACTGTATTCTAATTAAAGGTCTCAACGAAAGGAACCGTTTTATCCTTCATGGTACTCTAATGAAAAGTCTCAACGAAAGGAATTAATTTCTACCAACCATAGCCCTCCTCGAGTCCTCCTCGACCTCTTATCGTGATCGGGTATATTCCCTTATACCTCAAGAACGGATTGTCGGAAGAAGGTACTCACAAAGGGCGATTGAGACGTCTGCAAGAAGTACATCCATTGGTGATGTCAAAACAAAAGCTATTTCGGTTAAAAAATGCGCTTTATCGGCACTAGTTGTGCACAATTTACTAAATCAGTACTAAAATCAGTAGCAGAAAACGAATTAAAGTCTCTATAGGTTTTAATCTTATGTTCCAGGTTGGAATTGGATTTTATACTTAGGCAACTAGCACAGGGCCTATCCATCGTTTTATATGGGCAACGTTCAACAAATTAGAGGCAAGCTGAAATTTGGCAAGGTACAAGGGTCTAAACACCCTCTGAAACCCCAGCGTCGAGATGTTGAGCCCGTCACCCTAAAACCACCCTCTAAGTTGGATAAAATCTACCTTTTTTGAAATTTTTCTGAATAACTCTAAAACTAAACATTTTAAGAAAAAATGTCAAGGAAGAAAAATTGTAGAGAAGAAAATTTCCTACCAGGAACGTATACATCAAATTTTTTAGATGTTCGATGACGCAAATTTCAGCAACTCATTCAACTACTGAATCGAAATACTGTAGTATCTCCTAATAATACTATAAAACGCCGGAAACTGTTCTCTTAGGTTGCCTACAATCATGCCCCCCCCCCCAATAGCTCTAAGCAACCACCCCCACCCCAATCGTGGGCGTCTCGACTTTTCCGACACCTCATTCTCCATTTAGTTGCTGTGAAGAGTCAATATTTTCCAAACTCTCCACCCTTTTTATCGCTTTTTTGCAAATTTATTTGGAAAAAGGTAGCTTTTTAATGGCATTTCGGCCGGATAGTTGACTGGCTGGGAGCAAATGCGCGCCCGTAGAAGAACGCTTGTGGAAAGAGGAGTGTACAATTGTACACGCACCTACCGGGGCCATGTATTGAACAACTTTAGAGACGGGGCTTCAAGATCTGGGGTCAGCGACATCTGGACGACATCCCCGACTACCGTGGTATTTTTCAGTGTGTCGTCGGAGAAATCTGTTAAACGTGCCCAACTCCTGCGACCTGCGTGACGACATATTGTTGTTTTCGGAGAGGCGAAATAAACCACTTGTTGCAAGGCACCTGTCATCGAGGGGTAATCGGCTTCGGCCGCCTAAAAGTTGCCTTTCGGATAAAAAATTGGGCTTGCAAAATTTTTCTAAAAAAAACTAAAAAAACTGTACACTTTAGAAAAATTTTGCAAGTGCATTTTTTTGTTCGTGATATGGATAATTTAGGGCCAATTCTACAATGAAGGTATATACCGAGAATAAGCTATATCTAGAATAAATGTCGACGGTTGCGTTAGTTACCATTGTGTCAACCAATGGCATACATGTTGCTATGGCAGTTATTCCAGGAATATCTTATTCTCCGTAAAAGTGTAATTGTAAAACCGGCCCTTACTGAACCTCTGAAACTGTGAAAAAATGTCAATCTTTGAAACTTCGAAACCATGTCAATAAGACATACCATCATATTGACAAAATCATACTGATTTTTTATGATGATAATTCAAAAATGGCATCAGAAAAGATAGTGCCATTTGCAATAAAAAAAGTTCCGGTATCGTTCTGATACAACCGGAAAAGCGGCCATCTTGAAAATATGTTTAAATGAACCGTTTTGATCGATTATTCAAAAAAAGGTAAGGGGTCCCGAATTAAAATTCCAAACCGTTGCTGAGATACTTCTAACTAACACCACCCTGTAGAAACATGATAGAAAAAACTAACTTAAAAACGTTAAGTTGCCCCCACCCCTTTTTGAAAATTTGTCATGGTTTAACCGTGATGGCGCTAGCTTTAATTCAAGTGGAGCAATTGATATCCAGATGCATCAGATGCCATAGGTACCAGCGACAAAATGCGTAATGAGAGGGGGGGGGGGCTACAAATATTTGGCACTTCCTTTCGGATTGCTAAAAAACGATAATGGCGCAAGAGCTATTATCAGTGATTGTGAGCGCATTGCTTTATAATAAAACGACATCAAATCTGTATGGGGGGGGGGGAAGGTTACCGCTCCTGACCAAGTAGATACGAACCAAACGGACTACGGAGAATGAGGTGCCGGAATAGTCGATACACCCACGATTGGAGTGGAGGTGGCTGCTTAGAGTTGGGGGGGGGGGCACTTCGAAGACCCCCTTACAGGAGGCAGTATTCAATTCATGATATTTTAACCACCCTTAGTGAATAGTTTGCGGCGGTTAATAGTAATATTAAAAAATAAAATACTTCGATTAAGTAGTTGAATGAGTTGCTGAAATTTGCGTCAGTGAACATCTAAAAAATTTGATGTATATGTATTCGGTAGCAAATTTTCTTCTCTACAATTTTTCTCTCTTGCCAATTTTTCTTAAAATGCTTATTTTTGGAGTTATTGAGCAAAAATTCCAAAAAGGTAGATTTTACACCACATAGGGGGTGGTTTTGGGGTGACGAGCTCAACGCATCGGCGCTTGGGTTTCAGACGGTATTTAATACCTTACAACAAAAGTATCTGGCCAAATTTCGGCTTGTCTCTAATTTGTTGAACGTCATGCTGTATGGTCCCTGTGCTAAACAGGATATTAAGAAATGTTCGACTATTGCAATACTAGACACACCAGAGGTTTTAACCATGCTTAGGTTGTTGACAAGACTTAAATCAATTAATGTACAACTAATATTGGTAATTCTAGTTGGCTGTTTTACTATTTCTTTCAACCCTATAGAATCTAGCATACTAAGAAAGTTTGCACCACACAAATTTAAATCCAACAAATTTATATTGAATTGGCCTACACAGACTAAAGGTAAAGCGCTCATTGAACCGAGCGGAACGAGTCGCACTCACCGCACGAATTGCATGTTTTAAGGGGTATGTGCACAACGGAGCAGTGATATACAGACGACATAAGTGGATAGAATCATGACTTTTGACACATTTTATTTCACATTTCGGTTTGTGATGACGATTATTTGTGTTCGCCACAGCTACAAAGTGGTATGTTCTGTGGAATTCACCCTCAAAGGAATACCACACACACACTCACCCAACCAATCAAAAAAGAAGGGAAATGGGAGAGTTTCACCACTTATATCATTTCTCTTTTCGAAACTTCTGAAACTAACACTGCAAACATCCATTTTCAAAAATTTTCTATCAACACGCGACAAGAAGGAAATGAATGCGAAAAATGCACATTGTAAGTACCGTGTATTCTCCAAGCACATGCTTGACCAAGATTCTGCTAGCAGAAAGAATGGTGAAATCGAGGGTGAAATTCATTCTAGTATGCTATTAGCGATCATCAAGGCTTATACTGTATGCTCCGATGCGCACGTACCCTAACTCTTCACAATCCGGGAGAATACTAAAAAGAAGTTCATCAAATCTCATAAAACCTCGTTCATAGACCGATTAGGTGGTCTGTATATTACCCCTATGACTATTCGTTTGCTGTTAAGTATGTAACTTATCCATAAGTGCTCAAAACTGTCATACTTTCCTTTAGTGTTTTGCTCCTATTGGCTGCCAACTGACTTTCAATGTGCCTTTATCTACACTTTCCTTTGGTAATTTCCAACATTAATGACACTTATCATTTAAGATGTATGGTACTATACTTTCAATACTGATAAATTTGGTATACGGGTATACAAAACCAAATTGTTAAACAATCCCAGTTTTATTCGAAGGCTTGATAGAAACCACAAATTGCTGTAATCCTTGAGAATGTCGATGAGGAGGGAAAATCTCGGAGAAACTGGAAACATGGCAAAAGCATCGTGGAGTTTTGTCTATTACTTTAATATAATTGTATATTGTAACATAGCTTCTCTGAATCCAATCTAAGGTACTCGAAAAAATTAATTTATTATTAAACGTAATGATGCATTTCTTTGAGTCCCACGGTGTCCAAATTAAAAGACTTCCGATTTTTTAAACGAAAAGGGGCCGAGGCACCACGCATCTCTTAGATTAGTTTCGTGCACACTAATTGCCGCATTAGAGTAATCGCGTAGAGAGAAAAAGCCCGGTGCCTATTAAGCTAACATATACTAAATTTACCATTATAATCAACATCCTGTACTTGTGCCCCTTGTTTATGGTTGTTACACACCTTTTCCTGTTTCGGTATTGTCTTGCAAAGTAGGTTTGTGTAACTCCCAACGAATGCGTAAAATGTTTGGATGCTTTAGGTATTGCAAAACGTTGGTAATAGCGTAGGCGGTACACATTTTTTCGCTGCATTTTGTGACAAAAGCATGAAACTCGGTACACATGTTTATTAGGTCCAAATAAAACTTTTGACCCGCAGCACCCACCGAAATTTTCGTGTGGGTTCAAAATTTGAACACTTTTGTTCAAAAGGGTGTTCAAGGTTTTAAACCTGTAAAAATTGACGAATTTCGGCATTCTAGGGGTCGTTTTTGAATGATTTAGGGTCGCTGGTGCCAATGGCGGCATTAAATAAGTTTCATATCTGACCCTTAGGCCTCAAATTTGGATTATTTTCAAAATAATGGTTAAATTTGTATTTGATAGTTTTAACCCTGCGTGATGTTTCGGATGTCGATTCCAGCTAATTTGGACGTGCACTACACGTTAGAAATGTTATATTGAAGTTAAAACAGTTTCTGGTATGTAAATAGGCCGTTAATCGTTCAATAATTTGTTCAAAATTTGGAAATTCCATACTTGAAGGATTTTGCCGTTCTTGGTGTCGTTTCCATATAATTTGTGGTTGCTGATGTTGATTTTGTATTCAGAAAACAGATGAGACTCATAGTTAGGCCCTTTCCAACTATTTTACCTATTAAGAGGGAATGTTCGGCGCAGTCATACCCTTGTTGTCCCGGATTGCAACAACTATTGAATGACAAAGAAAGATAAAAGAGACGGGCATTTCATTAAGATTCGGAAGTGAGCATGTTCTTTGACGGGGTATGCCGCTTATACTTCCATTATTTCCCTCCCGTCATCGCTTGTTGGGAAATGTGTACTTCCAATCAGTCTTGAGCTCACTCCACGACAAGTAACATCACGCAGCGAGCTAGTTCCGTCCGATTCGTACTCCTTGAAACAAGAGTGTCGCCAGCTGATGGTCCAGGCCCCAGAGAGGGGCAAGTTGACATATGAAGGATAAAAAAATTATTAATTGTAGGTATAGTGCAGAGCACATAAACTTTTACTTTTGTACTGTCTTACCTCTACAACCACAATAATTGTAATAAGGAATTATCGGTCAAGAAAACCAGGGCACTTTGGTTTTTGGAATGGTTGCTTTGCATTTTGCTACTTTTTTTAATCTCTAGACGGGGGCAACTGCCCTCCCCTGCCTCCCCTCTGGCGACGCCCTTGTCTTGAAGTGAGGATATCGCAATGATACCGTGAAACGCGATCGATCGCGACGCAGGGCCTGGGGGTGCTCCGAAGTCGCCGAGGCAGCCCCCGAAGTACATCAGACGGCAGGCGGTACGATTAGGCCGCGAGTCACAGGCGTTTTAGGCCCTGCGCGTCGCTGTAGGAACTCTACGCGCATATTGAGAAACCGTTACCACCATGACCAGCCAGAAGCCGGTTCTGGCCGCCAGCCTTCGAGACCCTACATCAATAGCACTGGTAGAAGAAATTTAGCCCCTTGGAACTTCGATGCACAGGCTTTGTGCCACTTTGCTTTGTTCTAAATAAAAGGAGCTTTAATCCCCTTCCCTTCGTTGAGTTGTTGCACCAGATAACCCGCGTCTAGCGTGTATGCATAGGGTAGTAAAGTAACTGCTCCAAGTTCGTACCAAGAGATATATAGCTCGTGTTACGCTTCGCAAGCACTGTATTACTGGCAGAGCACACAAGTTTTTTGTTGAATTGCTCTGCCATAAACAACACATTTGTCAGTTCACCGTCAGCGCACCGCTCACCAGTGAGATTGGCGCCGCCAGAACCAGCTTCTGGCTGGTCAGATCATGGTGGTAACGGTCACTCCATATGCACGCAGGGCCTAAAACGCCTGTGACTCGCGGCCTAATCGTACCGCCCGCCGTCTGAGATACTTTGGGGGCTGCCTCGGCGACTTCAGGGCACGCCCAGGCACTGCGTCGCGATCGATCGCGTTTCACGGTATCGTTGCGGTATCCACATTTCCAGGGGCACGAGTCGGTCGGAACTAGCTCGCTGAGAGATGTTACTTGTCGTGGAGTGAGCTCAAGACTGACTGATGGAAGTATACAGATTTCCCAACAAGCGATGACGGAAGGCAATAATGGAAGCATAGGCGACATACCCCGTCAAAGAACATGCTCACTTCCGAATCTTAATGAAATGCCCGTCTCTTTCGTCTTTCTTTGTCATTCAATAGTTGTTGCAATCCGGGGCAACAAAGGTATGACTGCGCCGAACCATTCCCTCTTAATAGGTAAAATAGTTTGAAAAGGGCCTCACTATGAGTCGCATCTGTTTTCTGAATACAAAATCAGCATCAGCAACCACAAATTATATGGAAACGACACCAAGAACGGCAAAATCCTTCAAGTATGGAATTTCCAAATTTTGAACAAATTATTGAACGATTAACGGCCTATTTACACACCAGAAACTGTTTTAACTTCAATATAACATTTCTAACGTGTAGTGTACTTCCAAATTAGCGGGAATCGACATCCGAAACATCACGCAGGGTCAAAACTATCAAATACAAATTTAACCATTATTTTGAAAATAATCCAAATTTGGGGCCTAAGGGTCAGATATGCAACTTTTTTAATGCCGCCATTGGCACCAGCGACCTAAATCATTCAAAAACGACCCCTAGAATGCCGAAATTCGTCAATTTTTACAGGTTTAAAACCTTGAACACCCTTTTGAACAAAAGTGTTCAAATTTTGAACCCACACGAAAATTTCGGTGGGTGCTGCGGGTCAAAAGTTTTATTTGGACCTAATAAACATGTGTACCGAGTTTCTTGCTTTTGTCACAAAGTGCAGCGTTTACCTCGATATTCAGTTGTACCGCCTACGCTATAATCAGATAATACAATAAAGAGAATTTATGAAGACGATCTATTGTTTGTTATCCAATCTTATATCAAATAATGATTATACGACTTTATCACTTGTCACTTCGCAAAAATAAACTTGAGTATAATTCTAATCAAACAGTCATTCGCGATAGGATAACAGATAACTGATATTTAGTATGAAAGATTCTAATTGCAAGACCACTATTTGAATAAAATGAATGGCCGACTGTATTTACCGAAAATGGGTACTTGGGGAAAGTAAACTGGCTGTTGGTGTGTCGTTAAGGGTGTAAGGAAGAGGGTGATTTGTCCACGCTTTAAGAGGGTACTCCGTTCGTTGTAACAATTGCAAAGAATAATGTTAATTTAAAGTATGCAGGCACTGAGATTGTACCAATTAATTAAAGTGACCACTTTTTCAACTAAACTGAACGCTTCCTTGAGTTATAATAAAAATGGTCCCTTTACTAACAATAAAATAATAATAATAATAATAATAATAATATATTTAGCCCTGTTTGTGTGCCATGCACTTACATTGGTCAACATTAGAAGTAAAAAATACATATAAAAGTAACTACACAGTGTATATAAACAATAAACAATATCACAAATTAAATCTAACCTATGCAATGCATCCTTTTGATGCTGCTGAAAATTCATCAAACGAATAAAACGCATTTTCCAGTAAAAAAGTTTTGATCACAGATTTGAACTTTGAGGTGCATAATTCCCTGGTCGCAGTGGGAAGGCTGTTAAAGAAATGCTGGGCTTGCCAAATCGCTCCGTTTTGGGAAGTACTGAGACGGCAGAAGTCCATGTGAATGTTTGTTTTTGTACGAGTGTTATATTTGTGTTTGTCGCAATTTAAAGAGAATTGATTTATATTGTTTTTTATAAAGCACACCGATTCCATTATAAATAAGACAGGGGAAGGTTAATATGTTTGATTGGATAAATGCTTTTCGACAGTCTTCCCTATAACCCAGACCGTGCATGACGCGAATTGCCTTACGTTGCAGTTTAAAGATCTTACGCCAAGAGCAGCAATGTCCCCAAACCAAAACTGCGTATTGAAGTATACTTTGCACCAGCGAATAGTAGGCAACTTTGACCACTTGAGGGGAGACGTTATTCACAAGTCGACGTAAGAGAAACAGTCCTTTACAGAGATGTTTACTAATAGTCGCACAATGTTCTTTAAAGTTCAGGCCTCGATCCACTACACAGCCGAGGAATTTGGCACTTGGAACTATATCAATTTGTTCATTGTCACATGTAGATTTTAACGAGAAATGCATAAATGCCGTTTTTGCGTTATTCACTTTTAGTTTATTACATTGACACCAATTATTAATTAGATGCATGCTGTCATTCGCGATCTTGAAGGCCGTTTTGATATTTCTGTCTGAGATGAGAAGCGTTGCATCATCTGCATAAAGGATGCACGTAACATTGCGTGGTAACTGGGAAGGCAAATCATTGATATACACTAAGAACAGTAGAGGCCCCAAGATTGATCCTTGCGGAACACCACTTTTTATAGGCAATCTTCTCGAGAGAACATTATTTAAAGACACGCACTGCGTCCTGTTAGTTAAATACGATGCTAGTAATAAACAGCTTGAATCTTTAAAATTATAGAGATGCTTCAGCTTGTTTATCATCGTATTATGTTCGACACAATCAAAGGCCTTTGACATATCGATAAAGGTGGCTACGGTCTGTAGGCCCCTCTCGAATCCTTGAAGGGTAGAGGTTGTAAATTCCATAATGGCGTTCGATGTTCCGCGTCCTTTGCGAAAACCAAATTGTTTGTCGTATAGCAACTTGTTTTGTTCAAAAAAAGCGACCATTTGTGAATATAAAATTCTGTCCACAATTTTGGAGAAAATGGGTAGAATTGAGATCGGCCTATAATTATTCATATCGCCCACGTCTCCCTTTTTATAAATAGGAATAACCACGGCAGCTTTGAGTATGTCCGGAAAAGTGCTAGAGTTGATTATGGAATTGATGACGAGCGTAAGGGGTGGTACAATTAAACTGATATTCTTTTTTATGAATTTGGCATTAAATCCATAAATGTCTCTACAGTTGCTCCCTCTTATCTCGGTGATGGCATCCCGCACTTGGATTTGCGATACATTGAGAAATGCGAATTCTTGTGTTGGTCTGGTGACATTATTGGCGAAACTCAGCGGGTCGATATTACAAGCTACATTGCTATTGGCAATATCAGTTGCGATATTTGCAAAGAAAGTAGCAAAATCATCGGCAGTTAGTACAGAAGAAATGAACCAAGATGAAGGATTATCCTATTTATAATAAATTCCTTGCAAAAAAATGCGTTTCTCAGGATGGGCCCACACTTGAAAAAATTGTATGCAATTTAAGTCCTTTTTTACTCTTTAAACCTGTTGAATAAATGATCGAATCTTATCTACTTTACAGTAAACTTACGCAACTTATGCATTAAAATCACGTAGGTTGTTACCATGGCCACGAACCTCATAAACGGGTCGGTTCGCTTTTAGCCAAACGACAAATTGTATTAAAGACAAAAGTTACTGCTTTTTTATTGGTTTATAAGGCATGTCGGGCTTTTGTTGGTTCCGTTTCCAATTTCCAATAAATAGCTGAACCCACTGGCAGCCGGGAAGGCGCTTATCGTTAGTGAAATTGGATACTTCATACGCGCGAAGGTAATAGTTGCACAGCTTCATGAAAAAAAGCTGACTATAACCACATTTTCAGCGTCAAGGCTCCTTATATAACAAATTAATCCCATATATACATAGCCCACCACAAAATTCATTTAATCGAGATAGTTTACTTACATACTTCGATGCATGTTAAAATAATTACCCTTAAACATATTTGTAATTAGCCACTACAGTCTCGTATAATGAATGACACCTTTGATTGGCAGATACGTCACTCGAAATGAGTTAAGCCGACGGCTAAATGTCAATAGCATACAAAAAAACTATTATCCGCGAACATTCAACTGTTTCAGACGTCCGAAAGATCACCACATGAAATTCTCATTCTGGTTAAATATTAAGATGACAATTTATTTTTGCGGTTCTAATAGTACGCAACAATATCCTCTACTGCACAATTCTACTTTATTTTTGCACGTTTAATTTGTCTGTTGTTCGTATTTATAGCAATATTTCTTTGCTAATGTTGCCCTCGATTTAAATTTGACAGCTCCACAACTTCGTTAGCGTATCAGCGCGAATGATTTCCGAAAAAACGGATATGACTCGGTAATTTACAAGTATTAAGACTTAACTTCGCTTACGACTGAACGCGAATTTTCCTTTCACAAAATAAAACACACCCTGTGCTAATTTACAGGTGGCTGGTTCAACTTAACTCACGGCTCAACGTGATTGTCCTAATGGTTATCTCAGAACAACTAACTTTCCACTACTTTACTTTTTTTCTTGATACACATTCCATGAGGCAAACCTTTTCTACCTATTAACTAACTTCATTCCTCCAATATGATTCATTGACGGCTGTAAATCTGCAAGTTGTTCCCGATTTTTATGATGACCAGAGGCCGAGAAGTTTCAATTCTTAGATGTGTATAGTTACATTTGTAAGTACCGTATTAATTTTTGATACTTTCGGTAAATTCGATATTGTTTCGCTTTCCCGTAGAAACCGCTACCGAATCCGATTATTTACTGTTCCCGTTTAGGGAAATTGCTGTGCGCTTTAATTTTGTTTTAGAATTCATCGGTAGCCGCCCACCGCTTGCACTTTAGAATTCCTGGAGCTACTGTTTACTCTGAGTTTACTTGAGGCTTCCGAGACCGATCCACCAAAACCACTCTTACCCCCGACCTTGAGCAAGGGCAAGGTTGCAGCATCCTTGGTGGCGCCCAAGTTGACCGTTCCGCCGTTGTAACCGCTGCCATAGAGTTTATTGAGTTGTAATTCTTTTTCTTTCTTAATAAAAGTTTATTTTTATTAATTTTCCGTTTAATTTTTAAGCTCACCCATTGGGTGTGATCTACCGAAGTTGGTCGCAAAGTCAGGACGTAACACAACAAAAATATATGAAATCCTGCCAAATAATGAGAACACTAACTACTACTACAATTTTAAACATCACCCTTATAATTTCATCACGAAGCAATACATCAACAAAATGAGAACACTCTTTATATCTTTCATGAACCAAATTAAAAAGAAACGTACAACCACAAAAAAATTCAACTTCAGGCCGTGAACTGGAAGACCCAACCTGCTTGCCCAAACTACCAGACTAATAAACGTTACGTTACTATATCGAACCGTGTCTGAAGGAAGAAAAATAAAACCTCGGCCACTGAAAAGTATAGCTATAAATAGATAAAATAGATTATCAGTAAACTTGAAAGATTATTCAAGAACTCCATATGTGTTGCAAACACTGGAACTATTGTGCCCGTTAAAGTATCTAAAATTGAAACAAAAACAGAAAGAACAACAAAACGTGCTATTCAACAAAGACGTCATCATCCGATGATATTGATTTTCGCCATCTTGGTCAATGCCTTCTCAGCAGGTTCGTACTGTGGCTCTACGAATGGGTTTAAATTTGGCTTAAAAGTTAAATTTACACTCACCCCAAAAACGCACCTCATTAAGTTATGAACAGGATCAGTGGCGTAGCGTTTCAAAATAATAGGAGGGGCGGACCGAAGTCACTTGGGCCCCCCCCCCCATCTCAATTTTTCTTTCGCGGTGTCGATTGGTCATGGTATCACAGAAAAGAACAAAAATAAACGACAAACAAAATGTAATTATGTATTTTTTTAAACCAAATTCTCAAATCTTAAATTGTTTTCGTCTTTTAAGTGATGCTAATTGCAGACTCACTGACACAGAGAGAATGTGAATTGAATCGGTTGCTGTGAGGAGCGGGGAGCAGGTTCTTCGCAGTTCTTGACAATTTCTACGACTACAGGCAAGGCAATAACAGTAGCGCTAGCGCTGTTGTTGTAGTGTGTAGGGGTATTGACCGTATCAGACGTTCACCGTTCACAAAAACTTGCCAAAACGATACTTACCTAGGTATAGGCTTGAATCATGAAATTCAATTCATTTTTTTTTATTTTTTATTACCTATTATACATTTACTACTTACATAGTAGGGGCGGATTGGGCCCCCTCAGCTTTCGAGCCCGGGGCGGACCGCCCCCCTCGCCCCCCCCCTCGCTACGCCACTGAACAGGATGGTAATTGTATATAACAGTTCACTAAAAAAAGAATAACCTCATAGTAAGAGCAAAATATACGAGCGGATAAATATCATAACGAATACCAACGTTGCCACATTTACTAACTGTTTTGTTGCCGTCAAATTTTAGGTTAGAACAGAGGAAGTAAACAAGGTGGGATTAACTGGATTAACCGAAAGAATATTTTGTGGTTATTTACTTTTTAAGTTTAAATAATGAATTATTAACTTGAATGATTTTATTATACACTGATACTGATAATGCGTGTGGACCTTTTCAATTATTTTAAGAGGAATAATGCAAGCTTAAAATGCTGTGCGCTTTTTTAATAGTTCTTACATGTGGCTCTTAATAAAGATATTGAGGAATTTCCATAGTGACCACTTTTCTAATTCGGTCAATACTACTGACTAATAGGTAGGTACCAAGGACGTTGTAGGTACTTACCTTATTTACTTTGTGCTGTCCTGCTGTCAAACTAGTAGTTAGATGTTATTGCTCAAGAAATTGAAGGCATTGAATAGTTTGCAACTACTTACATTAAAATAAACTGGAATAACTAACATATCTGTGTTAAAAAAATTAAAAATTTGCCACTTAAAAAATCATACATTTACAACATTCAAAAATTTTTAATAGACGGTCAACAAAGCAAATGCAATACATGATCTACACATAAATAAAAAGTCAAGTATTATGATTCGAGTATTAATAGTATAAAGTTCCACCTTAACCTAATTAATCAAAAAAGCAAGTTTCTTAATTGAAAGGTACTGTGTAATACGGTACACTTGAACTTCAAACACTTTCAAAATTTAAACCACACAAAACGAGACTTACGAGACTTAAACATCAAGCTGATAAAGACGAAGAAACATAACCACAAATCTATCTAACATATCATTAATCAGATGGTTAAATTTGGTAACGTTGGTATTTGTTATGATGTTTATCCGCTCCTCAAAATATACCATGTGTTTAGGATAGAGTTAATAACCTAAGGAGCAACTACAAGTCAACGAGTCTTAGTAAGAAAAATCAACATCATTAACGTAACCAACATGGAGGTAACATTTTCAACCCTACACATCGTAAGAAATCAATAAACAGTGGGGTACCCTCGTGGAGGTAACACAGAAGAAGTGACGGAAAGAGACCCAATGCAAAGACTTGACTTTAGTAGCTTGGACAAATGGACGAGATCTACTAAGGGCATATCTTTCATTCTCATCTAGGCCATTCTGCAAGAAGAAATATAGCTAGAGAATGTCAAAAAGTGGGTAAATACACCGATTTCATGGACGATTTTCACCGTGATCGCAACTTCTGTTCAGACAACAAAGTTCTGGTGTTGTTTTACACAGCGTTGGCGCACGACAATGTACATACATTTTAATATGGGAAGGGAACGTGTAACATGACCTTCTTGACTTTTTCTAGCCATTCCAAATACTCAAATGCTGGGCGATTTCACACTGATCATAATTGCTATTGAGACAAGTATGTTTTTTAGGCTTGAAGAACTATCGTTCATGAAATCAGCTATATCTAAACTAATTCAAGAGCGATGCTATTTTTATTCTAAAAATTGAACATCGCCATTTAATACAAAAATCCAGAATTGATCGGGTCCATGTCTGTTGGAAAGACGTTTGTATACTTCTATCATTCAAGTAGTTTTTTCTACAATCGATATCCAAAGTAGGCATTTGCGCTCGTATTTGACAACGCAAACGTCATCTTTTTCGAGGAATGTCACTTTGTCGCTTATAAGCGACAAAATAGAAAAAACGCTCGCTCTCCCAATTATTAACTATAAATCAAATATGCATTGCTCAGAGTATCCAATGACAACGAGTAAATGACATCTTTCATTTGGGCATAAGATTAAAATGATGTGAGTGAAAAATTTAAATTTGTGGAAATATGTGAACTGATCGATTGTAGAAAAAATCTTGTGTGTAATTCGAGCGCAAATTGATTGTCGATTTCAAGAGATTGCCGCGCTCCTTCGTCGCGCGTCAACTGTCTCTTTCAATCGACAATATATCATTTTGCGCTCTTAATACACAAATAGCTATTTACGACTTGATATTGATTTCTAGTTTTTCTGTCACAATGACTGAAGGATCGAAAAACTTATTGGATTACATAACACAAGGAACTGATAAATTTTTGCGTGTGTCAATTATCTGAATTATCTCGTTTTGATACGTCGCACGCCGGTATATAATCACCAGACACAGAAGTAGTCCTAAAAATGTTTTTCAAAGTTCTGGTATTGATTTTTTGCCCTGTGTTGGCGCAAGACAGGTATTAACCATTGCACGCTTTAATAAGAGAACTATTTTTGTGTGTTTTTTAGCCATGAGGGAAAAGCAAATACGTTTACGAGCTATTGGAATATGCCAACATTCCAATGTGCACGTTACAAACTAGGATTTGAAAAACTTGGAGAGAAATACAATATTCTCCAGAATAAAAACGATGTATTTCAGGGCGATCAAATGACCATTCTCTACCACCCAGGGTCGTTTCCCGAAATCAAATCGGATGGAAATTTAACAAATGGTGGCGTCCCTCAAGAAGCAAATTTGACGGAACATCTTCAACTTTTTGAAGAAACCTTTAATCGGTCAATTCCCGATGTTCACTTCGCAGGTACGACGTACATTGAAATCTTAAAACCCCGCAATGTTTGTTCAGGCATGGGTATCATAGACTTTGAGCACTGGAGACCGGTCTACAATCAAAATTTCGGTACACTCAACAAATATCGTGAGCTTTCCGAAGAAATTGAAAAGAAACTGCATCCTTCATGGTCTACAGCAGAAATTAAAGCTGAAGCCCGGAGAAGATTCGAACTTCATGGCCGGATGTTCATGGAGAAGTCTGTGCTACTAGCACGAACGTTAAGGCCAAAAGCTACGTGGGGTTACTACGGATTTCCACACTGTTTTAATCACAAGATGCTGGACACGTGCGGCGCAAACATCGAGGCCCAAAACGATAAGTAGGTTTCGTCATCGAGCAATTAGCGGCATACATAGTTTTATTTAAGCACAACCTGGTTATTCTCAGCCTGCGACACCATCAACCCAGCGCTATATGTATATGGAGAAGATAAAGCCACACAAGATCAGTGGAAAGATTGGATTAAAGGAAGAGTTAAGGAGGCGCAACGAGTTAGAGACGGAGTAAAAGACGAAAAACGGCGCACTGTCGTACCGTACTACACACTTCTAGATCCAACTACCGATGAGTTTTTATCAAAGGTAAACGATCAAATACACCCATTTTCTGGTAATAAAAAAGAGTTCTAGGAAACCATAGTAAATTCCATATCTACCCTTCGGGATCTGAAAATTGACGGGTTGATAATTTGGGTTTCCAGTTCGCATGTAAACTCAAAACAGAAATGTGAAGATCTGTATAAGTTCATTGATACCGTTTTTGGGCCAGCTTTAATTAATTAATTGATCTAACATTGTAATTAATAAATGTCCATGTGATAAAAGCTAATATGTATTTACAAAAATTCTTCAGTTAATTAATAACTTCACCCAACCAGTCTTGTGTGTCCGGTGCAATTAAGAAAGCTGTTTTTTTAAGCCTGAGCTTTTCTTCCAAAAAGCTAGGCGGCGTACTCAAATATTCCTTTTTTATAAATATTGATCTGCGATTTATCTGGTTTCGTCAGCAGCCAATACGTTCAAAGAAATATAATATATTAATAATTATTATTATTATTATCGCGCTAATGTGATTGGTACACTTACGCTTGTCAATAAAACATTAAAAAAGGGAATATTAAAGCCGGCCCAAAAACGGTATCGATGAACAATGATACATATAAACGATACAAATTTTGACATTTCTGCAGAAGGGAAGTACCTATTTAATATGGTTTCCTAACTCTTTTTTATTAGCAGACAATGGGGTTCAAACATTTGCCTCTGATAAAAACGCCTTGGTGTCTGGATCTTAAGTGTACAGTGCGCTACAATAGTGCACTTTTTTGGCATTTTAGTCCGTTGTACCTCCACAACTCTTCCCTTTCCGCTAATCTGGTGTGGCATTACTTACCCCATGTACACGGTGTCCATTTATAATGGTCACAGGCCATGTCTAGGGAACCATTAATTGCACAGCTTCGGGAAAAAAGTTTTGTCGACAAAAGGGGCCAAGAGAAATTGCTGGAAATTATTTTCAAATTTCTAGCTTCGCCGCTAGACGGCGTACCATTATAGTTCATGACTTTTTTCTTAAAGTATACCTACCAAACTTACATAAAAAATACATGCATATCAATCTTGTATCAATTTTGCATGATGCAGCACATATTGCTCTAGCTCATAAAATATGAGGGGTGGGGGAAGGGGAAAATCTCTTTAGGGAATTGAATGTAACTTCGGATTAGGCTAACAGATTTTCTCATAATAGAATAAGATTTTACATTAGTAGAATCTTTTTAGTAAATATGTTGAGTGGTAGAGGGCGCGATGTGACATTAACATAAACTTGGCAGATTTTTTTGAAAATTTCAAATGGAACGATATAATTATTATATTAAACTTTATCAGTGGTGGCGAGAATTAGAAATGTAATTCATAGCCATGACTGAAGTTGAAGCAACTGTTGTCTCTACTCAGCAGAGACTCGTCTTTGTATTGAAAATGATGGCATACATCGAACATTTACGTTAATTATAATTATTATTTCTTTTATTATACTTAATTCATATTTCTCTGATTTAAAGTTTGAATAATTTTTTTGTTGCTCATAATTTAAAAATTTAGATTGAGTGTTGTGTCGCCTCATTCACTTTGACATAATTATCGGTTGCTATGTGTTCATTTGTTTCAAATTCAACCTGGATGAATATAAATATTGCAATTAAAATGCGTGTGAATGTTTGTATTTTCGCAATATCTCTGCCTTCTTAGAAAACAGATATCAAAATGCGGTTTTCACTGCTATTCTCACTTTTTCATCTTATTTGATAATATCATATCGTTCCATTTGAAATTTTCAAAAAACCTGCAAAGTTTATGTTAATGTCACACCGCGCCCTCTACCACTCATCACATTTACTAAAAAGACTCTATTCATGTAAAATCTGATTCCACGAAGAGAGCTCTTTCCATCAAGACCTATTATGTGAAAATCTGTTAACCTAAACCGAAGTTACATTCAATTCCTTAGAAAGATGTTCCCCTTCCTCCACCCCTCATATTGTATGAGCTAGAGCAATACGTGCTGCATCAAAATGATGCAAAATTGATACAAGATTGCTATGCATGTATTATTTATGCAAGTTTGTTAGGTATATTTTAGGAAAAAAATAATTTTTCTACTTAACCATGAATCGTACGCCCTCTAGCGGCAAAGCTAGACACTTGAAAATAATTTCCACCGATTTCTCTTGGCCACTTTTGTTAACAAAATTTTTTTCCCGAAGCTGTGCAATTAACGGTTCCATAGATATGGCCTGTGACCATTATTAATGAGACACCCTGTACATATAACGGTGGGTTTAGTGTGTCGTTGGCTGAGAATAACCAGTTTGTACTTAAACATAACTTCTGTTAATCCACAAAGTGCTGGGTAACGAAGCTTGCTTGTAGTTTTGGGCCTCAAGTCGAGTGCTGCACGTCTCCTGTATGGGGTAACTGAAAGTGTGACGAAATTTGCCGCAATATTTGCGCTAAAAGTAGTATAGAATTTTCCATAACCAAACGGCCATGATATTCTGTATATGGTGAATTTGGCGAAATTTTGTAGACCGACCTCCAGTGATCAAAATCGATGACAGCTATACCTTAAGAAAACTATTTCCGAGCTTTAAGATTTTAATTTGAGTTCTACCTGCGAAGTGTACATCCGGGAGAAAACGGTTCATGGCCTCTTCAAAAAGTCGCCATCTATGTATTTCCTCTGTTAGTCCGTTTAGTTTAGATGTAGTTAGTTGATTGCTATACGTTTCATTTACCTTCATTCTAGCTTAGGTAGGGCCCTAAATAATTCTTGACATAGCCCAAATGCTTTGAGTGAGTGCTGGGAATATTCGAATGCTCTGAAAAAGTGCTTTCCAAAGGTTTCTAACGCCTTTCGCAGATTTTTAGCCCCTTTCCATAATTTTCAGTCATTTTCAGAAAGTTATAGGTTCGTCCTATTACTGAATACTGTGAAGTTTCAGAGTGTATAGTGTGAAAATGTCTCCACCTTGGTTACGCCAATGATGATAATTTTTCTCACTGACTCGTTGACTTCTAGTTGCTCCTTATATTAGTAACTCGTTGCATGAACGTATCTTTTTTTCTTACCTATGCAAATACACTTGTTATGTATTTTTGTAGTAAGGAAATATTGTGGTGGTGGTATATCCAAAACTTAATTTGGGTAGAAATATGATAAGAACATTTGGGAACGTTGAGCTCGGCCTCAGATAAAATGCCAATTTGAATATTGGCAGCCAGATCAAAATCGGTACGTTGCCTGAATTATAACTTTAAATCAAAACATACTGTCAAACGCAGGTAATACATAGTCTGCTTTATTTATGATGTAAGCGTTAGGTATAGGTTACACTTTAAATAAAGTAAACAATTCCATGTAATCTTCCTAACTGAAAAACCCCAATATAAATGTAAATTAATATTCAAATTGAACGAATATTCTAATGATAAATACATTGTAATTTACCCCGCAACGATTCTATATACACGGTAATTCAAAAAAAATACCAAAAAACCACAAAACAGGTGCATTTCATCATCCAATCTGATGAGCTCATTTTCATGTATACATTCCCAGGTTTTCTTGAAATCTTGGCTAAAGGATCTGCCTTCTCAGCAGCTTGGTACCTACTGTATTGCTGTAGATCTACGAATCGGTTCAAATTTACACTTACCCCAGAAATGCACTCGATTAGTTTCTGAAAAAGATATTCATCATTTATATTTTTTTAAAGGAAGGAATCAAAAATAAATAATAAACTGATAATAAGAGCATTTCCGTTAGTATGTAATACCATGCGTTCAGGAGCTGAGATGGTACCTGAATATATATTTTTGAATTGCCATGTATATAACAATTTGCAATACTAAACGTTACAGTGTATAGGTATATTTTTCATTTGTAATTTATATTTAAACGAATTTGGTTTCGCGGGTAAACGAGACGAGTGCGCGCATTCGCATTCGTGCGAGAGAGACGCGTCAAGAACGCAAGACGAGCTTGCAGCACATTTTACGTGTGCCTTTAAATTATTTAATATTAAGTGGAAAAAGTGCTAAATATCGTTCCGCGTGTCCTTTTCCATACACATCAACGATAGATCAAAGTGTGGAACAGATGTTCAACAGCCATCGGCGAGTTTAGAAGAATGATTGCAGTTGATTTACTTAACGTTTCCATTTCATGTATGAAAAAGCAGTCATTTTACACGTATTTTATGAAGATTGCAGTGAAAAGGATGTAACATTGGGAAGGAGGCCTTCGTTGTAATTAATCCTGCTTTTGTCGTCGTTATAGATAAGATGAGGTTAGTTTGTTAATATTTTATATGTACTTAAACCGAATTGCGTTTGCGTTTCTCTGAACAAGTTCGTTATATATGTATATCGTTTGCGCCTAAAACTTTGAGGGTGCATTATAGTTGAATTGATCATTAGGATTTTCATTCTTCCAATTTTGTATTGATTTAAGGAAGATTTTGCAGTTACGAAACTTACATGGAGTTGTTTACATTGTTTAAATTGTAACCTATAACGTTTGCATCATAAATAAAGACGCTGCATGACAATATTTATAGATTTAAAGATATAATTTAGGTAACGTATCGATTTTGATTATGCGGGGATATTCAAATTGGCGCTTTATTTGAGCACAACGTTCCCAATTTTTCTTGTCATAAATCTACCCAAATTAAGTTTTGGATATACCAATACCACACTATTTATTTACCATATAATACATAATAGGCAAAGCAAAAAAAGTAAGTTTTCTGCAACCAGCTATACCTAACCTAAGGAACAACTAAAATAAAAAAATCAATATCACTGCCGTAACCAACGTGGAGGTAAGATGTTCAACTCTATACATCGTGAGAAATGAATCAACAGTGGCGTACCGACCGACGTGGGAGTATACATCGTGAAACATCACAAAGTCTATGCGAAAGAATTGATAGAAAGAGACCCAATGCAAAAACCAGATATACTAAGCGATTTCATTTGTCTCATTCTCATCTCGGTCATTCTGCAAGAAGTATAGCTAGAGAAGGAGAATGTCAAACGGTGGTTAAATACTCAGATCTCATGAACCATTTTGATCGCAGTGCTGAATTTAAAGGTATTGCGCGGGAAAAGCACTTGACTTATCAAACTGTCCTCGTACTTCGTTCGACCTGTACTTCGATGACAGGAGGATTTTGCAGGTGAAAGGGATCGAAAAACTGATTAGATTAATAACGCAATGCACCCATAAAATGCTACGTGTCTCAATTATCCGAATTATCTCGCGCTGATAGTTGATACGTCGTACGCTGGCCGGTATATAAGCAACAGACACCGAGGAAAAAGTCCTCCTAAAAAATGTTCTTCAAAGTTCTGGTGTTGTTGTTTTATACTGCGTTGGCGCAAGACAGGTATTAGCTAATGTACAATCTTAATAAGGGAACTATTTTTTTGTCTTTTTTAGTCATGCAAGAAATGTAAAAGTAAATCCGTTTAAGACCTTCTGGAATATGCCAACATTCCAATGCGCTGGTCACAAACTAGGATTTGAAAAACTTGGAGAGAAATACAATATTCTCCAGAATAAAAACGACGTATTTCAGGGCGATCAAATGACCATTCTCTACCACCCAGGGTCGTTTCCCGAAATCAAATCGGATGGAAATTTAACAAATGGTGGCGTCCCTCAAGAAGCAAATCTAACTGAACATCTTCGACTTTTTGAAGCGACTATTAACCGTTCAATTCCCGATGTTCACTTCGCAGGTACGAC
This sequence comes from Photinus pyralis, assembly GCF_008802855.1. NCBI lineage: Eukaryota > Metazoa > Arthropoda > Insecta > Coleoptera > Lampyridae > Photinus > Photinus pyralis. Next base: position 22,822,172 of record NW_022170738.1, on the reverse strand, counting down.
GTATATTAAAATCTTAAAACCACGCAATCATTTGCTTCAGGCATGGGTATCATAGACTTTGAGCACTGGAGACCGGTCTACGATCAAAATTTCGGCGCACTCAACAAATACCGGCAGCTCTCCGAAAAAATCGAAAAGAAAAGGCATCCGTCATGGTCCACGGCACAAATTAAAGCTGAAGCGAGAAGAAGGTTCGAACTTCATGGCCGGAAGTTCATGGAGAGTTCGATACTTCTAGCGCAAAGGTTGAGGCCAGATGCTACATGGGGTTACTACGGATTTCCACACTGTTTCAATCACCAGATGCAGGACACGTGCGGCGCTCACCTCGAGGCCCAAAACGATAAGTAAGCTTCGATATCGAGAAATTAGTGGCTTACATAGTTATTTTTAAGCACAAACTGGTTATTCTCAGCCAGCGATACACTAAACCCATCGCTATATGTATATGGAGAAGGTAAAGCCACACAAGATCAGTGGAAAGACTGGCTTAAAGGAAGAGTTAAAGAGGCCCAACGAGTTAGAGACGGAGTAAAAGACGAAAAACGGCGCACTGTCGTGCCGTACTACACACTTCTAGATCCAAGCAACAATGAGTTTTTATCAAAGGTAAACACATCTATACATCCATTCTCTGGTATTAAAAAAGAATTTTAGGAAACCATAGTGAATTCCATATCTACCCTTCAGGAGCTCAAAATTGACGGGTGGATCATCTGGGCTTCCAGTTCGCACGTAAACTCAAGGCAGAAATGCGAAGATCTGTACAAGTTCATTGATACCGTTTTAGGGCCAGCTTTGATCAGATAATCTTAGTATGTTTGAGCATTGTAATTAATAAATGTCTTTGACTTTCCTTTTACACTTGTGCTCACTTTAGAGACAACATTGCAACATTGCAACACTTGTGTGCATCCGCACTATCCACCGCACTACCCATAAATGTCCATGAGATACTCGTAATAGCTAACAGACTGCAATTAATATTTAAAAAAATTGCTGTGACTAACACAGATTCCACTCGCGCATCTGCCCAAAAGCGTTTCGTCCTTATATGTCTAAAAATATGCAAACTTTTTTCAGTTTTTGGGACAAAAATCACAAACAGATGCGAGTGAAACGCACCTTTTTTAACAGAGACTAAATTCCCTGCAATTTGAGCCCATCTCAAATTTTTTAGGTCCAATAGTTCCGACGGCTCTCCAAAAATTGACACTTTCTCCAACAAGACTAAAAGGTTGACTCTCTTTAGGAACACCTCAAATATTAGTCGGCTCCCCACTCCGAAGAGGGGACGCGTAAAGGCGAGCTGTCGTGGAAAACATGCCCCGATTCATTCGTGGTGGTTGCTGGAGTTTTCTTACTTCCACAAAGTGCAGTGGCGCCGCAATGATTCAGTGAAAGCTATTGTAACTACTTTCATCAGTCACTACGGGTAAAATGTAACCCTCGTTTTTGACGGTTAACCTGAGGATTATCAAAACGGCTGACCCTTGATATTGATTCTTGGGATACTGTGACATAGTTTTTAATGAATCGCTGTTTTATTTTTTTTTTTTTATTTATTTATTATCCCTCTCTTGTTCTGGGCCCTCAACAGGCATGTGCCCAATTACAGAGTGACCCGCATAATGCTTTTTTTAGAGGTGCCTCTGCAGAAGGTCTTAAGTTGTTCTGTACTACTCCGGTATTTACCTTACGAATTAGGAAAACTGCAGGAAAACCTAATTCGGAGTAGCCGGTAGAATGCTCGGAACTGGTCTAAGGTAATTTCCATCTCTGCCACAGATGAAAAATTCACCTCAACCCAGGTTCGAACACCCGACCTCCGGATTTATACCCCAACGCTCTACCACTGAGCCATAAAGCCGCTGTTGATTCCATTGCCGTAAGAGAAACTTCTGTTTCTAGCCTCCCTTACGAAAGCGTATTCATCGTTGGGGAAGGGACTCAAGGGACAAAAGCGGAAAGGTCAAGACCGTAGCCATATTAACCGCCTCATTTAATCCTGGGGAGGTCTCATATTACACTGGTTTTGAGATGCTCTTCCAAGTATTCACAGAGTGTGATACAACGAAGATACTGCGCGTTTTCGAGCAGGATAACGGCCTCCTTAATGAGACAGACACCTTGAAACAAAACGCTACCCAAAAGAGGTTGCACTTGGAACCAAGAAGGAGACAGTCAGCCAAAAGCTACATAAGCAGCCATATGTTTCCAATATTTCTCGCCCATTTCAATACTTCGATTCAATGTGATCTCTTCTTGCTTCCCGCTTATCAATGTTTTTAGAACCCCTTCTATTTCTTACGTTTTAATCTGTGTTTGTTCTTTTCTCCCTGTGCTCAATTCAGTCGATTATGGTTGGTTCTCGATCCTGTCTAAACTTATCGCTTTAATATTATATCAAAGTATTGCAACTGCGCTTTATGCAGTGTTTATGTAGTATCTTTCATCATATGTGGAAAACTTCGGATAGAACTAACTTAAAAATAAACTAAACAAATATAGAAAACGAGCTCCTGGGTATGACTATAACATGTGCAAAACCCTCGGCAAAACCAAATTTTAAACCCGACGTTAGTTTTGCTTTTATTTAAATTTTAAAGTGTATATGTATGAAATTTCATTTAATTGCTTCCATAAATAAGAAAGTTGGCACTGCACATCCTACACAAAACCAAATTTGGAAAATGGCGCTACATTTGCTTTTATTCCAAGTGGCTGTGTATCAAATTTCATTTAAATGCCTCCATAAATAAGAAAGTTGGCACCGAGGTTGGCACTGCGCATGCGCAAAACCCAATTTTGAAACTGGAGTTATATTTGCTTTTATTCCAAGTGGCTATGTATCAAATTTCATTCTTCATAAATAAGAAAGTTTGCAATTCGGTTTATAAATGGTCGAGATGCGAAAAGGGCACTGTGAAGGTTGATCGATTAGGCTCAATTTTTGGAATTGCGTTTTATATGGCTAAAGCTATACGCATATTGAATTTCATGCAATTCGGTTCATAACTCACGGAGATGTCAAAAGGGCCTTCCTTATTTTTTGGGCTACATTGCCAATTCACGAACTCCGATCTACAAATTTGATAAAGAATCCATTCATTATCGAGATATCGTGATAACGGACAGACGGACAGACACCGCAAATTAGAAAATAAATAAAATAAATAAAATAAATAAAATAAATAAAATAAATAAAATAAATAAAATAAATAAAATAAATAAAATAAATAAAATAAATAAAATAAAATAAAATAAATAAAATAAATAAAATAAATAATAAATAAAATAAATAAAATAAATAAATAATAAAATAAATAAAAATAATAAAATATAAAATAAATAAAATAAATAAAATAAATAAAATAAATAAAATAAATAAAATAAATAAAATAAATAAAATAAATAAAATAAATAAAATAAATAAAATAATTACAATAAATAAAATATTTCTCGTATGTGGTCCTATATATTTATATTTTTTAAGCTGATTGTGGGTATTAATGCGTATAAATTGCACGCAATTGATTACCATGTTGCTTATTCTTTTATTCACAATGACAATGGTTTACCTCGCTTGTTCTAAATATCGGAAGCTATAAACGTTTTTCAGTTTTTGGATCCTTCGAATCCGATTCATCAGTTTCTTCAGGTTATTAACGAGCTCCTAGCGAGTTTAAAATTTTGCGATGTCCGTCTGTCCGTCCGTTAGCACGATATCTCGATAACGAATGGACCAATTACGATAACATTTAGTAGATGGATTCTTTATCAAATTTGTAGATCGGAGTTCGTGAATTGGCAATGTAGCTCAAAAAATAAGGAAGGCCCTTTTGACATCTCCGTGAGTTATGAACCGAATTGCATGAAATTCAATACGTATAGCTTTAGCCATATAAAACGCAATTCCAAAAATTGAGCCTAATCGATCAACATTCACAGTGCCCTTTTCGCATCTTGACCATTTATAAACCGAATTGCCAACTTTCTTATTTATGGAAGCAATTAAATGAAATTTCATACATATACACTTTAATTTTTAAATAAAAGCAAAACTAACATCAGGTTTAAAATTTGGTTTTTGCACATGCTCTAGCCATACCCAGGAGCTCGTTTTCTATGTTTTTTTAGTTTATTTAAATTTTTATATACTTTCCGAATTGTTCACTTTCAGATTGGGTGTATTTTGCAATTTTTCAATTAGATTTTATAGGTTCTTTGGATTTTGCCAATTCATACGATTCTTCAGTTTCTTCGACTTTTTAGATTTTCTTATTCTACGGACTATTTGAATTATTTAGATAAACCCTCTCTGGAATTTATCGAGCATCGGGTATTCGTTTTCTTTGAGTTCCTTCAATTCATCTTCTCCTTGGGTTCTTCGAATATTTAGCATTCGCCAAACCTACCAAAATTCCAGATGTATCAGATTCTACAGCTCGATCGAGTTTTTCTGATGGATCCGTTTTTTCAGATCGTTTTGATTCATCGGAATCGTGTGATTCTTTGGTCTCTTCAGTAAATGACTATCGCTGATTATGAAAAAGTATAATGCCCATGCCTGGTGCCACTGATGCCAACGGTGTTTGGGGTTCATATACGACTAACAACTAGTTTGACAACACTACGAAAAATAATACGCACAAGTTATTGTAGATGCAATGTAAGAGAAAACGGAAAATTTAGGCTCAGTCTATTGCACTTCCACTAGCAACGTCTTATGAAGATATCTTACCAAAACCACGATCGCGCGAATGTATCTCAAAACGCTGGACAAACCGAAATAGACACGAACAAATCAATTGTAGTAGGTACTGTCCGTACTGTCTAAAAGTTTGACGAGTACGTGGATTTTCCAAAAAAATTAGTGTGCTGATCATGACATAATCGGCGTCGTTTTCCATGTTCAAAATTTGTGTTTTTTTGGGGTCGTGTACTTATATGTGTTGTATAGAAGTATTTCCTTGTGTTTTATCGCTGCCGTGTATTGTCTCTCGACCACAATCGTTACATTTTTTCCAAACGCTGGATACATTTTTGGCAGATAATTTTCACGTTGTTTTAGTGCCGGTTTTTTAATGTGACCGTTAATTCTATCTAACGATTAACTTCCCTTCACTTAAATGTATGCACATAGGAGGTTAGGATTAAGTAAGTTTTTGTGTGTCGATGCAGTTTTCATTGAAAAACCTGCTTGACATGTAGAATAAACTGATACAAATTATAAAGGAACCCTGAAAGATTCTCAGTATTATCATGGATGCGTGAAGATCTCGAGGATCGTTCGGTATTCAGTTGTATCGGATTATTTGAATTGGTCCTAGACTACAATTTGCCGTTCCCGATTTACATGAAGTTCGTGTTGACCGAGCTGCATGTAACAGAAACAGTTGAGTGAATATTTAATTACTCAATGATGTAACTCAATATTGGTCTACTTCAAATTTCAACACGATCGGTCGCTTTTAAAAAGGGTTATGCGCGCACGGACGGACGGACAGTTATAACAGTACAAAACTATCACGGATCTGAGAATCCAAATCGATCTAGTGAAGTATGGAAATACCCAATAAATGACTGAACATTCATGATTTTTGACCTACTCCTAAACTCAGCAGGACCTTCAATGGATCACGGATAGACGGACAGACAGACGGGCAAACGTGCATTGCTAATATCTTTTTCGATTCATCTTTGGCTTCGGTCACAGCCGTTGCTGGATTTATTTGAACGACCAAAAACTCCATTTAGAAGTAATGACGTCATACGGCTCATAAGATTGAAGAAAAAACGTAGAATAGAATAGAAATCACGAGGCAAAGTTGTAAAAGAAACTAGCGCTTGACTTGCTGTTCCTGACACCATGTCATTTTTAATAAACAAAAGCCGAAGTAAATGAATAAAAAAAAATATCGGCGCAACAGGAAAACATTAACACAAACGTCACAAGCGGAATTGAAAATTTACATTTCAAACAGTTTCAGTAAGGCCGAGTTTCCTTTAGGAAGTTATATTGGAAAATGTATTGCGAAGTTTGGAGATGCTCGAATTTCAAAGGTATTTCTCTCACTTTTCACTACCTTTAATTTCAGTGATTAAATGACGAAATTCCTTTAATCCTAGTATAATGTAATTTTATTGGCAACAAACGCTTTAGAGAATTTAAATTAAAATTCTCGCTGTACAACAAGGCGAAATAAATGAGACGATTACTTTTCATTGAGAGAATTGTTAGGCCACCAACATTGCACAGTTTTTTATTTGAGAACGAAAACAAAGCGTGCGCCATCTACGCTGACAGTTTTCAAACAGCAGTGCTAACGCGAACCGCCGCCATTTGTTACTGCGAGACGCAAGAGAGGGCTTCGTAGTCTGCCACCAATACCACCAAAATATTTGAAATTGCGGGCCGTTGATCCATAAACGAGACCCATTTCCGATAGTCCTCTAATGACGACCGACAGAGAAGCTTTCGTTTTTAGAGAAACGAAATTGCGTGATTACATTCAATCGTATAACAAAAGTTGTAAAACTGAGAGGTGAGCGAACGTAATGGGAGGTCGTAGAAATGTTTATGTAACATAATTGGTAATTTTTTCGGGAATGAATTTGTGGCACGCAAAACTTTGCTTAATGAACTAAGTGGGATTTGTGATTTCCGTTCTCCTAGCGCAATTTTGGCGTGACAAAGTAGACGTTTGCAATGAGATTGAAGTAGGTGAAGGTCGGGGAAAACAATGAACCGAAACGAAGTTTTATTATAGGCGCTCTTTTGCAAGTATAATTCCCCACTTGGGATGGATTTAATTTATTGGAAGTTATTTGGATGGATTTTAAATGATCACATAAAAGTTGTGCGTTTTAGTGGAATGCACCTATTTTCGATTTTTGGTTTGACATGAAACTGAGTCCAAAGAACAGAGAATTGACCTAATATCTCTCAAATAAGTATGAATTTGGTGGCCAGGGCGACAACATGGATGTTTGGCTTGATGTTTGTATTCAAAATCGTTTCTCGCAAACTATAGAAGCTAGCAGGCACGTAGCTTGAATGATAATCTGTATATGGGTAGCCATTTATTTATTCCCTCTCTTGTTTTGGGCCCTCAACAGGCATGCGGCCAATTACAGAGTGACCCGCATAATGCTATTTAGAGGTGCCTCTGCAGAAGGTCTTAAGTTGGCCTATACTACTCCGGTATTTACCTTACGCATTAGGAAAACTGCAGGAAAACCTAATTCGGAGTAGCCGGTAGAATGCTCGGAACTGGTCTAAGGTAATTTCCATCTCCGCCACAGATGAAAAATTCACCTCAACGCAGGTTCGAACACCCGACCTCCGGATTTATAACCCAATGCTCTACCACTGAGCCATAAATCCGATGTGGGTCCATAAAAATTTGGGGGTGGGGGCATTATTCATTGTACACACATTTTTATTTAAACACTTGAAAGAAAACGAGGAGCATCCGCGTCTAAAAATCGTGTACACTTCCATAATCAGTGGCGTAGCTATTGGTGGAGCAGGTGGCGTCGTTCAAAAGGGGGCGCTAAAATCGCCAACTATTAAATTTAAAAATCAAAATAACTGTATCATATCAAACAATCCCATTGATTGAGGTGGTGGACGCGAAGGGTGTCGATGACGGAGAATGATGCATTTGCACAGTGTACTTTATTTTGTGTGCTTTAATTAATCCCCACCGACCGATTGTTATCCGCCCCCGACGTCCCTGTAATCAGGGATGACGGAGGAATGAAACACGATGGTCCTAAAAATGTAGGTTCCTCATAGCGAATTTACTCTCCCTGGTCCGACTGTTCATCCATAACGTAGAGTTAAGCTTAAGATCATTCCACACATATGAATCACGTCTCAGTTCCGTTGCCGTTCCGGCTCAGTCTCATTCAGTAAAAATCGGTGACAGTTATTTATACATATCAGTCATAGTTGTCCTCCGATTGTAAAGTTGTAGTGGTTTTCTCTGAAAATTGAAGGGAGAATTTTCACAAGTGATGCATCGCACTCCACCTCACAGGCCACACTTTTTTTTTCGAACTCTGCACTGTCGCGGCGCGAATGACATTCTTTAGATGTATTTTAGCGCATTTTTTTAAAATTAAACGAATGTGTTATTTTTTGCGTTTTGTCTGTCCGTCCGCCCGTCTGTATGTCCGTCCGGACCCACTTCTGGGGTTTTGAACTACTTTCAGGGTCCTGGTCCTGGAAGTCTCAAGGTGGAGAGGGGGGGCAACGAACTATTTCCTGAGATGCTGTTTTTGAAACAGACGTTCTAGCCTTCATGGTATTCTAATAAAAGGTTTTACCGAAATTAATTGGTTTGTACAAACTATAACTTTCCTGCGCGACTCCTTTGCGAGATCAGTAGGTGGCAGGCGAGGAGGTAGTGGATATAGATTAATTTTTATCTTTCATAATATTCTAATTAAAGGTCTCAACAAAAGGAACTTTCTGACTCCTTATCAAAAAAGGAGAGGGGGTGGAACTGGTTTTATCCTTCATGGTATTCTAATGAACGGTCTCAACGAAAGGAATTAATTTCTACCAACCATAGTTCTGCTCGGCCCCTTGTTGTGATCGGTTATAATTCCTTATATCTCGGCGAAGCGTACTCACAAAGGGTGATTGGGACGTTTCCATTGACGATGTCAATATATCTCGAAAACTATAACTGGCGCTGTAAAAAAAACTGAATATTTCGAAAATGTTTGAAGGTACCTACAAAGAGAAAATGCAGTACCTCTAAGGGCTTGGTTCTTCTTGCATTATATAGCGTAGATTTTGAATGTATGCCAATATTTCATGTTCTAATTATCACCCCCAAACACGAGCTCAAAAATTCGCCGAAATTTGCTATTTAGATGGCTTTGAAATGAATGTAAACCTTTTGCAAATTTTAATAAAACATCCCACCAAAATTCTTCTGTAGCGAATTTTCTAGAGCGATATCAAGGCGCCATCAAGTCGATAAAGGATTAATCACCGGTGATAAGGAATGAAAGCGGATGTGACGCATTCTTTCCATGAAATTAGATATTCTGATTCAAAAATTCTCTAGAAGCATTTTGTTTGTAATATAATTATAATCAAATCAACACTCAAATTTTAAAAATTGCGATAATTTGGAAGATAACGCAAAATTAAAGCAGTAGAAAATTTAACGAACGATATACCTAAAAAAATTAAATATAGTAAGTAACAAATATAATAGATGATGGAATGTCAATTTAATGAGCCAAGCAAAGGAGGTCGTGAATCGTAAAAAATCCACAAATTCACCCATAGTGCTAAAGGCAATTTAAATAAAGAGAAAAAAATGCATCAGGTCCTGACAAAATGTATATGGATATAATTAAACAAATCATCAGGGAAATGCTGAGAAAATGGATATTTCCCAAAAAATGGAGAACTATGATTTGATAATTTAAAAAACTGATGATAGACATGTATTAGATCCCTCAAATTATCGGCTAATAATGCTGCTAATCTAGTTTTGGGAAAATCCTTGAAAAATTAAAAATGATACACCTTTAGAAAAAGAAAACCAAATATGAAATACAATCTGAATTTAAAGAGGGAAGATCTATGGCCATAAATGAACTGTTTAAAGAAGTAAAGAACTCTAGCAAAAAATTTGTTCTAGCAATTTCAATTGCTATTTGACAATATGCGGTGGCCATCCATCATTTTCGAATTACAAATCCTAAATTGTGATATTACCTGTAAGATCGTACGAAATGCTATAAGTAAATTGCAAAAGGTGACTAAAGAGAGAAGCAAAGGATGCCCCTCAAAGATCTGTCTTAAGCCCCACCTTTTGTAACATTTTATTTAATAGGCTTTACACAAAATTTAAAAGAAATTGCATAAATGCCGATGCCGATGATGAAACATGAAAGAGACAAATTTAGACAATTGTTAGAAGCAAATCGTAACCTGAGAATTAGAAAAAAAAAACAATTTTTAAATTAGGTAACAAATCAAAAAAATTAAATGAAATGTTAGAAAAACACACATTACATTACACATTATTTCCAGGGATCTCCACGCGGTTAGGGACGGGCAACGAAGCCTAGGGAAACAAAAATCCTAGATACGGTCAACTCCTGACATACCTAAATTAGAGAATTAGAAAAATGGGAGAAAATGATAGGGAACCAACAGAAGGTAGGCCTGAGTATTTGTAAAAATAAACAATAAAAAACTATGTCAGCAAATTTCAGTTCGAATATCGATGCCGAAGTGATAAATACGGAAATTCGTGCTCGAGTTATAAATTTACATGTTATAAATTTGAGTACAGGTAAGTGATAAATGATAATTAATTATACAAATCAATCTATTTAGGGACAGTCATACATTAAATTAATTTAATTTTAATTAAATTTACGTTACAATTACTTTCTTTACGAAAAAAAACGATACCTTCCGGACCTATTTACTTTTCTTCTAGGAGTGGGACAAAGAAGTTAGAATTAAGTGATTTAATTTGTGGCGCCGTTTTAGTCGCCGATAAGGTAACCCGAGACGCCGTATCTAATTATTCAGTTTTCTGATTGTTCCCGTAGAGATATTTTATTTTATTTATTTATTTTACAACTCCAATGCTAATCTAAAACTAGGATAAAAACCGACAAGGTCGCTCGTTTGCACATAGATTAGCAGACCTATGCCTGACCCTAGAACTCCAACAATGGACTACCGAATTTAGGAATTTTAACTCGGCCAATTAAGTAAGTATAATTACAAGTAGCTAATCAGATGTGTTGCAGCAAACGGTGTATGCTTGGCATGTGTTTGATTTCAAATGAAGCGCGCTTAATTAACCTGAATTTTAATACCAATCCCAAATTTTTATGATAACAGGACGCTGCGAAATGAATGAGTTTTAATTTTTGTCCCTTCCACAAATTTCCGAATTCTATAAAAGATGAGACGGTCATTTTGGTCTGCTTAGATCTACGTAAATTCATGTTTTTCAACCGAAATTAATTAATCCAAACTTTGCATTGTGTAATTTTGAGTTTTTGAATTCATTTAACTGAAAATTCACTTTGAATTTTGATTGAGTATTAATTGCTCGAAGTCAATTCCTTTTGCTATTTAATTTCATTTCTTATTCGAGATTCGCTATTTTTATTGTGAATTTAGAGTACTACTACTCTAGTCTTCTTCCTGAACTGGAGCCACATTTTACGTCAAGGTGTGAGGTGCCAAAAGGATCATTTTTCTGTCAAAAACCGGCCCTTAAAAGAGGACAAACTCAAGTTCGAAAGCTGATAGCTAGCATTCGTTTGATCTTTACTCCGCGTATTTACCGATTAGGAAAGTTTTAAGGAAGACATTGCACAAGTATACACCATATCAGCTAGTTAGGTGAACATATAAATGCGTAAGGGTTGTTGTTTTGAGCTTAAGTCATGGCCACAGTCAATATGTCCTGGATAATAATTGATATACTCGCAAATGTTGTGAATTATAAATTGTAATTAATACAATCAATCAATAGAAAATGAAAAGAAATTACCTTGCAGTACGACCTGCGGGTGAAATTTTAGCTTTATTGATCAATGGCCCACAATTGTATTTCAATCAGCAATCTTGCACAAACGAGTTCAACGACTGATCGGAAACTACCTTTCTTTTACTTTGCAGGTGTTTTATTTTTAAGAACGCGCTTGCACGCGACTGTTGCGTTACAACTAGATAAGAGACAACAGGCAGAAGAGGAGTACGCCAAATGAAGAGAGAGTGATTGATAACGGCTTGGGCTGCCCGCATCATTGTGAAGATACATTTTGTCTCACAAAAAAAACAATCATAAGTTTCAAAAGAATTCAAAGCAACATTTGTTTTCAGATCAATTAACATACCTACAACATTTACAAGGGACATTAATCAGACTCGTATCATATTTAAAATTTATATACTATTATCTCTCATTAATTTCTTTAAACGTTAGCTGCTAAATAAATATTTAAGTAGGTTATAAATCTTTTGTACATTACAGCCCATAGCGAAATAATGCATGGTGGCATAGTATCAATTCGAGATCGGCATCAAATTCTATTAATTTTCCTATTTGTAGTTGACAAACGGTAATTAATATTCGGATGATGCATAACATTAGACGGTTAATTTATTTAGCCAGTTATAATATACCTACCCACGTATTATATTCAAATTTTTATATCATAAATTTCCCAAAACATCGTTTGCGTTTGTATACATCTATGATAAAGTACATATTTTCTTGTTTAACTATCTTCGGTTTCAATATTCTCATGCCCAAGAGATTTACAATGCCCAAAAAGGATACGGGGAATTTGATAAAATGTAATTGGTTATTATAAAATACTGCAAATTTGAAGTGCTCAGCGATTTTGTATGAGAGAGTGAATGTGTCAATCTAAAGCATTCGTCTTATTCGGTCACCCTGTAATTTTTTTATTTGCAAATACATTTTCTCAAATTTTGGCTGTAACTTCAGAATGTGCAGAACCAACAGCGCTACTTATAGAGCCGTTTTCACTGACATTTTGAAAGTAGAACCGTTGAATCTGAAGTTTACCTTATCCGTCACTGAAGATGACTTTCATGGCTTTATTTTGGAAATAACTTTTAAAAATTTTGTATTTTAGTAACTACCACCTCTACCACTCGCCTTTATCAAACAAAAAACTCAAAATTTACTGAGTTCGTAAACACACGTATTTTTTTTTAAACAATTGCAATAACCTAAAATGAAAAAACTTTTCTTTGGCTCCTGCTCAGGGTTTCCTGGTGTCTCGCCAGAACCTTCCAGCAATTTCATATAGTTATGTTCTCTCCAGAATTTTGTGGATCCGGTCAGAGAGTTGTAGTTCATTTTTACCACCAGCACGTTAGTAAGAGAGCTGAGAGGTATTGTATTGGGGTACAAATTACCCCCCCTCCCCTCTCTTTTTTGACGGAAATACATGTTTCACGTCTCTTATTTCCGGCTAAGAACCGGTTGGAACCGAATTTGGTACACATATTCTTAGACATAAAAGGAAAAGCTGAAAATTTCTCTACATTCTCACTACCTTCTCTTACTTGGTCTCTACCTGCTCTCTGCCTTCTCTCTAACTGCTCTCTACCTTCTTTCTATCAGCTCTCACCTTTTCTCTACCTCATGTATAAAAAATCGCATAAGCCGCAGTGCAATTGTCACTTTGACAACGGCAAAAGTTACCTGTAACTTTTCCAGCGACAAATGCATGTGGTTTTTTCACTTATTCATTTTCGAACCAATTATCGCATTATCCTTTCCCATATGATTAGCTTGACGTCTGTCAATAATTGACTAGTTTGGTGAATTTCTTGTTCGTTAAATTGTCCTGCCGAATTACATTCGAGGTTTGTATTTAAACCGAGTAAATTCGGGTTGTTGCAATTCAAATCTGTTTCCTTTTAGCAATTGAACTCGAAAAACTGTCAACCTAAAAATGCCCCACCTTCGGTGTCGAATTTTTATTAGTTGACAGTTTTTCTCGTCTAATTGCTAGGCAACAGATTTTCATTACCTTAACAACCCAAATTTACTCGGTAAAATACAAACCTCTTGTGCAATTATAAGTGAGAAAAGCATATAGAGCTGTAAAAATTGTCTAAAATATTCAACAAAAACGTTAGAAAGGGCATAAAAGGTTCTGAGAAAATGATGGGAAGACCTCGAACGGCGACATAAAGCTCTGGAAAGTGTTTGAAAGGGGTTTCGGAATTTTCTAACTCGTTGCAAACTTTTTAAGTGCATTCCGTGAACTTCTTTCGAGACTTTTCGAGAGCTTCCTACATGACTATGAAAAACCGGAAACTGGGAAATTTAAGGTTGAAGAAATGGCCTAATCCAAAGAAGCTGAAGAATTAAAAAAATTACCCACCGAAAGAATCTGCAATATTAAAAGAACCTGAAGGATATCGAAAATTGAATAAAACTTGAAGAATCGGTAGAATCTGCAGACTTGAAAAAATGTGGGTAGTCCAAAGGATCTGAAGAAGGTGAAGTACTCACGATATTGAAGAATTAGAAAAATCCCAGAAATGTAGAGTCTGTAAAGGCTTTGAAGCTTAAAAGTTAAATGGTGTCAAAGGCTTGAAGAATTCTAAACATCCGAAGAAAGAGAAGAATCGGAATACCCTGAGGAATGAAAGATTGTGTAAAATACTCGTCACTCACATGGACGGACAGACTGACCGACGAACACAATGTCCACTATCTAGTTTAAAAGATCTGAAGAGCACTATATTTGTACACTCTATCGATTTCCCAAAGAAATTAGTGAATAAATGGAGGGTTTGCCCAGAATCTTTTCCAGAATGACCAACGTTGGAAAATCACAAAATTTAGTTTGGGCCCGTCGGACTGGTGCTTTATTCTATCTTCTCGATGAAATAGGCCAAGAAATTGAGTTTTTGTCCAGTATATTTCCCAAAATGGTGACCAAGATCGTAAAAGCACAATATTTAAATCAAACTCATCGAGTGCGTTTTGCTGGTTTCCTCGAAACGTTAATGAATAAATGGAGTTTTTGACCAATGTTGGAAGAGCGCCAAGTTTAGTGTAAGTCCATCGGTGCAGTGTGTTTTGCCGTTTCCCGGCAAAATTAGTAATATAGGGTGGAAATTTTGTCAGGATCACTTAAATTTGATTCAAAACTACAATTTTTGCAAAGAAATTATGTATAGTATCCAAAATTATAAAAAGTGTGCTACCGATCTACGCCAGTGGCGTATGTGGGCATAATCAATATTTTTTAATAGCAACCATGATTTTATTACATACTCCTATAACCTTTTATGTTGCTATATACAAGAAAGTAGACTGTTTAGTAATAAGTAATGAAAACTACTAATTGTCATTAAAAAAAAATATTCCCCTTTTGACCCCATGCAGAAGTACGCCACTGATCACAAATTTAAAATACGCAGATTGGCGGCAAAATTTTTATAATTGTGGATACCATCAAAATTTCTCTGCAAAAATTGTAGTTTTGAATATATATTCAGAGTTCCAGACGAAATGTGCACTCTCTATAGCATTTTTGACCAAATTTGGACATTACCTGTGCAGCTAAACCAAGTAACATCCAACAGGCTGACTGCCCAAACACCAAAAAAAAGTAGCATTTAAAACGTCCACTAATACTATTGGGCAACATTGAATAAAAAATGAGAAAAGGTTTTCGTCTTAAGGCGAGTGACTTTCACGCATTTTACATGAATTGATCGGTACTTCTCCGCACAGTTTAATAAGAAATTTGACTTGTGTGCAAATTAATCGTCAAGATTTTTCTTGGTTCAGGTGCCAGAGCTATAAGCTACAGCTATAAAAAACGAACTAAATATCTCGAAAGCTGTAAGAGTAGTTAAGGCCTCGGACGAACGGACGGACGAAGAAAGTGGCCACAATAGCGCCTTCCAACATGAGCTGAAAAATGCGCTAAAAAGACTCGTTATGTACTCATGCCTTTTAAAGGATCTTCTCTCTTGCACCTTAAAAAACTCCTTTAAGATTTTGTAAACAAACAGCTAATCAAAACCAAATTTGATAAACGCCAGCTTCTGTTTTCGGCGATAACACGAATCTAATTAAATTTCACCTTACGCAACGCGATAACAAATGTTCTTATCGCATAGACCAGATAAACCTTTTAATACAACGCGCAAATACGACAAGATGGCAAACACTTCTTAACATTATCTCAAATGATCAATTACAAAAGCAATCAATTTAAACAAAACTTAAACATTTAACACTTCTTCTGCAAAACGACATTGAACTCCAAATTGAAATAAAATGAACCGTGTTTATTATGTCTTATCATATGAGACACTAACGAGCTCTCTATCACTTTACAGTGTAAAGATCTGATTACTCACACGGATGGGAATACGGGATGGAAAGGTATTTTCATTGTACATTTTGTAAGAACATTTCAAACTGATCAGCTGGGATTGGTTGTTTGTTAGTAACGATATCAATTTTGGTTTGAATTGAAATAAATATTGCAAAACGTTCAATGAATCTTGCCAGGTAGCCTCATTATTTCCCAATTGTTTATTTACTAAAGTGTATTTTCTTTCAGGGGGGACATTCCATAAAAAATCAGAACCGTTTCGTAAAATCAGTAAATGTAGATTACTGTGTTTTATTTTCATATTTAGACCCATTTGAGTCGAAGAATGCGGCTAATCGAGGCACTATTCCGTAAAAAAAACGCAATTGATGGAAACTAATCGACGCAATTATGGGACTGTTAATTACGTAGACGACCTTTCCTTGTTTTTTGACGAATGCAACGGAGGTACCGTTACATTTTGGCTTCGCCCCTTAATGAACTAGAATTACATTATGACGTCCATCGGTGGGGGCTAGAACTAGGAACGTAACTAACCGTTAGGTACCTCAAAAATACGATAATTTCAAAACGGAAAGTTTTTTCTTGGGGCCCATTTCTGCATAAATTCGGATACCGGGTGTCGGATTTTGTGCCGTTTAAAAGTGAAATTATGTATTGCTAACTTCACGCACCCAAATTTGAATTTCTTTTGCGCCGACTATACCAATAAACCATACGACAATGTTTTTGTCATAGTGCCTTCTCCTAGCTGGAACAGGGAACTTCTCCTAGTGTCATCCGCATTCATAATCTTCCCTACCCTACGGTGAGTCCATCTTATAGCGCAGAAATGGGATGAAAGTAAATTAAAAACGGCCTACGATTCATAATTACCCGAATCCATTTGTACTGTATGAATCTTTGCACTGTAACTAATGTTATAATAGTCGTGCAAAATACAACATTACAGCCCGCGGCGAAACGTCGATGAAAGGTCAAAACTATCACAATATGATTCACGTTTAACGGTAATTTTGATTTATTGCTAATGTATTCGATACCTTACGGATTTCTAATTTCGCCTGAGAACATTAGAGCCGACTTTGTGCAGAGAGTGGCGACGCTGGACGTAATTATTACGTTTCCACGCGGGATTAGATTCAAAAGTATGGTTCGCAGGCGGGACGTTTTGTTCAAATTAAAAGCGGAAATTGCCCGGCGTACAATAAATTGCACCCCATCGATTAAAGAATAATAGATTTGGCTTTAATAGACCGATGCTTAATTATGCAGAAGATGTCAAAGGCCACCGCTGCGATTTATTGACATTTAAATACGCTGCATGCAAATGCAACTGCCGGCTTTAGTTTAAATTGCCACGCGAACGTAATGCCGGCGTAATGCACTTTGCCCGATAAATAAATGAATTTGTTTACTTTCCCAATACTTTCTGTAATTGTTAATGAATCTGGCATTTCGACCGTTTAAAGATCAAATGAACAAAATATTTACATATTGAGAAAGAATTATACTACACACCACAAAGCACTACTTACTGTAATCGCCCTTTCACGCACGGAGCTTCATTGAAACGTACCTGCAAAGAAAAAAATTCGTTAAATGCATCCATGTCGATATTGATTGGTAAATAATACAAACAGTTAAATAGCTGTACAAATAAAAAAAAAACGCAGCTTTCCGTGTGCCGATCGCTAATTTATAGGTAGTCTCACAAATCTCACTTCTAAGCGCGAATTCTCAATTGAAAAAATAAAATTTCCTCCCGTGATTTACCAACTTTCGCTTACGGCTCAACGCGAATTCCCTGACGGTTATCTCAAAATATCCAACAACTAACATATTATTCATCGCGACCACGTTCAGATTTGTTTTGTAAGAACCTCAATTTATTGCGCTAATCCTTGTGTCAGTTGTAACGATTTATTCTTTTCATTAGAAGCATTATTATTGTTCCCGGTATATTTACTTGTTGAATGATCCCCGCAACAGTTGTAACCTTGGAAAATTTAAACACGCAATTTTTACGGCGCTGCGACTTGTCGATGGTTAACATTCATTTTCCTGTTTTGTCGTCAGCTGGGCGATTAAATTCGGTTAATTTGTGAATGGAATTTCACCCCTTCAGTCCAGTAGGAGGATGTAGTTGCGTTTTTCTTCTTCAATGTATGTACGCCTCTGCATTTAATCTGCCTGACGTGTATCTTCTTTGGGTTCCGGCTGATATTTAATACGATTTTCCATCGACGTTCATCTATAATTAGCCCTCTCATTTAAGTAGCTATGTACATTTTAAGGTTATCAACGAAGAGCGTTACCTTTGATTTTTTCTATGGCTTTTAATTTTAGTTCTAACTTTGGATTCAAGTTTTAATTTCGGGTTTCAAGATCTCGTTTGAATTGTAATTACTACTATCGCCGCCACAAGAGAAGAGCCCTGCGTCATCAATGTACGAATGCATAAATCCAAGGTGTTGATACTTACATCTCAAAAATTTGCGCAACCCAAAAAAGGACAGAGAACGAAACAAGTTCTTGGGATATAAGAGACGTGCGCTTTTGAAAAGCTAAATGTAATGAAAAGAGATAACCTATAACGCTTGTCAAGTTTAACATGCATATTTGATGCTGATTTGACCAACGTCGTAATACTCCTAATTATTTTCAAATTTTCCATAACCTCTTTTGCTCTTCGTTTTTGTCATTCTTCTTTTACCTACGTTTTTTTCAACTTTCCTGTTCTTTATTGCATTTTAACAAAAAAAGTTCTTTTCAGAACTATTCCTTCCTTTGTAAATTCATTTACGTTTATCCATTCCCTACACTTAGCCTGTAGTATGTCTGTTCATGGCAAAACCTTGCATAGACAAGCACAGCAGCTTGTTCTGAATTTAATGGACTATTTTCAACGGGAGAAGGAAAACGGTGGTCCTTTATTACCCCTCTCCTGTATACAAGAGGTAAGCAATATGATAAAGATTTTGTTTGTCATTACTACGTTAACGAAATTACAGCGTGTGGCAAATGCTTTAGGGGTATCCGTTACCTCTGTAAAGCGGATCAAGAACCGTGCTGCATCTAACCCAGTTTTATCAAGCCCTGGTAAAAAACGACCGCGTAGGAAAATGAAAAGTGAGGATCTCCCGGAGACTTCCAAAATGGGCATTCGGAATACCCTTTACAACATGTATGCACAAAGTGAGTACTTATTAAACGTGCTTGCAATGTGGAACGAAGCTCTACAGCATTGCGATCCAACCATCTGGGCAAACTGTGTTCGTCATACAGAAGACACGATAAAGCTATGGTATAAACGTGAAGAAAAGTTGGATGTTACAGTAGGCGACATGGTGATTAACGTGGATGATGGTGACGATACTTCTGAAGAAGACTCATCAGACGATGATTAAATATTAGATGAATATACGTTTATTTTTCCAACAAAACAATGTAATTGGTATAAGGATATGTATTGAATTATAATTTTTCTGTACCTACAAATGTTGCATGGCTCTTCACATCTCATCCAGTCACCTAAAAATCAAACAAGTTCGGTTATCTTTTTGAATCAGGTGTAAATATCCTTACCTTGCATAAGTTGTTGGTAGATTCTAGGTGTAATTTGAGTAATTACCTCCGTAATTACTAATTCTGCTAGCAGTTTTCCCATTTAGAATGATATAACCTACAAAATTAATTTCTAACTGTTATATGATAAAACAACGAAGCTTATGGCTCACCTTTTGAATTGATACAGTAATTACACCAAAACGTCTACAGTTTTCTTCGATTTTGTATAAATAAGCTGTTTTCTTTCCCCTACCTAATAACTAAATTTGACAAGTAAACAACTGAATTGGGATTTGCTGTTGCTCTTTTTAAACCTTTGCGAAACTACGCCATCTAGTACATTTTTCAACAACTTTAATATTGATTATTACGGAACTATTTTGACTTTGATTTTAAATCTTAAATCACACGCTTGTAGATGATGACGCAGGGCTCTTCTCTTGTCGCGGCGATAGTAGTGTAAAGAACCATACGTCTTATACTGCATTCATTATAAGAAGGTAGTAGACGGCGCTGTACTTGAGGACAAGCACACACAGGATAAATATAAAACAGCACCAAATGTGAAAAATATGAATATAAATCAAAAGATTTCAAGTTTGGATCATTGAAATTGACAGCCAATATCAGTTCGACAGTTTAGTTCGTAACCGAAACTACTAACATAACAAAATTGGTCGCACATTTTATTTGTCGGTGTAATACAGACTCATGGTTTACCCAATCACAGTGAAGGTCAAAGCTTCCTTATGCTTTCTACCCCTACCTTCTTAAAATGAATAGAGTATAGGTATATACGAATTTGGGATAACCTTGACATAAATTGATCATCCACCTGCGAGTGTCAACACCTGTGGACATATTTTTACTCACAATCGGTTAGTATTATCTGAATTCCTAACCTTCATAGCGGTTGCGAAGCGACTCATTACTCACCTTAGCCGGGAAAGTAACTTTCCCGGCTAGCTGTCACTTTCCCGGCTAGCATCTGTCACTTTCCTTACCTGCAATTGCTATTCATATTGTCCTTATATGAAACTTATACCAATAGTGACACCACCAATGTAACCATTAATGTTTACAGCAATAGCAAATTACGAAGAAGAACGAAACTATTTGCTATTGTTGTAAACATTAATGGTTACATTGGCGGTGTCACTATTATTGACAGTTAAAGTAACACCTTGTTGAATTATATACTTTACCTTAAATGATCGAGTAAAATAGTATACAAACCTCGCTGGTCAGTGGTTCATAACCAACGCCTCGCGCTTATACCCCTTAAGCCCTCGGGGTAGGTAATGAACCACCTCCCAGCTCGGTATGTAATCTACTATTCCACACCTGATAAGAAGCTGCCATTTTGTGAATTGGGTCACCAGGATCATGAGCGGAATTTGATCACAGGATTCGATCCTCAACAAGGAAACAACTTCCGTAATCAGTAACGTAGCGAATCAAAACTATTTTTATGTCTTACTAACCTATCATAGCACATTTTATATCTGTGATACGCGGGCATAAAGTACCACTTACTTTATGCCCTAGGGCATTAAGTACCACCATAGTAACTCATTTATACTTAATGACAAAACAAACAAATATTTGCAGGCGAGTTTGCAGGTCAAGGTCATGGAAAATTAGAAACGTCAATTATTAATTGTCATTATCTACTAAATCACAAGATTGGCCTTATTTCGTATAGTTTCTGAAACTTCTTCCTCATTCACAATGAATTGAATTATTTAAAATTACGTTTGACGTTTGGATGGTTTCAATCACATTAACAAATTTGAACCACGCATACTCGGACAAACATAATGAATTATTTTGTAAACGAATTTTGACGAAGAAAACTATTTGTAAAACATAAAATTGTGTATGTACCACGGGCATAAACTGATGTTTATACTCTCGGGCGACTAAACAGCTCTCGGGCCATAGGCCCTCGAGCTTTTTAACTCGTCGCCCTCGAGAATATAAACATCACTATTATACCCTTAATACATAAATAACTATTATCGCTTTCAATTTGTTACCTTCAGTAAAGTACGTACTCATTGTCTTTGTGAATGTTGTGGTAGTCCGCCACTTCCTTCTGGAGAGGTTGTGTCGAAAAAGCATCTACTTGGGAGCTTACTACAAGTAAGGCAATGCCCTTCAGGCATTGTTCAGTTCACTGCATTCCGAGCTCTGCGGCTTGGGAGTTTTCTTTTGTTGCAGATTTTATGAATCCGGGAATTGAGCTCACTTCTCTGGATCACATCTTAATAAATCAAGGTAAGCGTTGCCTTTTTATGTTTTGCTTGTACCTGGCATTTGTGTTCGGACCAATTTATTTGTGTTAAGATCAAGTACTCAATCTAATCGATCATTTTTGATTGGCGTAACCGTATTTATCCTATTGCATATTCGCAATGAGGGTAAAATAAGCTTTCCAACGATGTGTTGCGCGACGTATGTTGCCGTTAAAAAAACAAAATGGCCGCCGTGTCAAAAATTTTCTTTTTATGCTAGAATATGCACAAACACATCTTATTTAAATCCTAAACCTTTCAAACCGATATCTCCAACCGTTTTCACACCAGCGTTTTGGTTCCATCCTTATTAGCCACTCTGTATATTTAAAAACTTGGTAGGAGTGTATATGTCGTAGTCTTTTAATGAAATCCGTCATTTCACGAAACGCCTAGTGAGCCTAGTCATTTATATGAAACTGTGGCACAGTGTACTTTCCAGGGCCAAGCGATTGGATTCTCTTCCCATTCGAGATCGATAAATGGTATCCTTATCGATCTAAAAGGGGAAGGGAAACTACCCCACACGTACAAATTTTCAGCGTTTCACTAAATGACTAGGCCTCGGACTAAGCTTTTCGTGAAATGACAGATTTCACTAAAAGACTACGACATATACACAGCCGATCACATTTTTGTAACGATCGTATCCTAGAAGTGGCACTGTTGTCGGGGAGTATGAAAACACTTACGGTTCAAACAGGTGTGTGGCCATTCTTTGTTAGTTGCTCTGGACCAGATGGCGTCAATATTCATTCATTTGCGCCCATCATCATCTGCTCCAGAACGTCTGTTCAACCTAACCTCGAAAACCACCTCTTCATTTCGTAGTGGGATTGAAATATAAACAGTTTATAATAATAGTAACCACGACTCACTTTAAATTTTAATACTTATTCACAGGTAAACACTAATTATAATTTACAGATACTATACTGTATTCATTTTAAGAAGGTAGCGGAAAAAACATAGGGAAGATTTGACCTTCAGTGTGATTGGTTACAACACAAGTCAGTATTACGTTGAAACATAAAACGAGTGGCGAATTTTGCAAGCTGGTAGTTTCTGTTGGCATCTAAACTATTGAAGTGTCATTAACTGTTAATGTCAAAGATTGATTTGTGTTTGCAGTGCAAGATATTTCTACTTTACAATAATTTGGTGCCGTTTTATATTTTTCCTGTGTGTGCTTATCTTGAAACCCAGTGCCATCTACTACCTTCTTATAATGAATGAAGTATAGTGAATACGTCTAAACCAGCTGAAAGCTGAAATTGACAGACGCACCCTCAGCTACCGAGCCACCGCCGCCTTCAGTTGCCGCCTAACGTGATCGATAGAGGGCAGTACGGGAAAAAATTGAATTCGAATTTTTTAGCGCATTTTTTAAGAATTAAAAAAAATGTGGTATTGTTTGCGTTTTGTCCGTCCGTCCGTCCGACCCCACATCTACCGTTTTGAACTACTTCTGGGGGAATGGTCCTGGAATTTTTTTGCAGTAGGTAGCCTTTACCTTGAAGGTGAGCCAGATTGTTTTTGAAAGTAAAACGTGCATAACTTTTACATACGACAACCAATTGGTCTCACATTTTGCATACGCATGCCTCTTTAATAGTGCCAAGTTAAACTTTACACTTAAGGGGAGGGGGGGGGGTTAAACACATGTTCTACCCTTCATGGTATTATAATGAAAGGTCTCATCGAAATAAATTGGTTTGGGGAGGGAGAGTGGAACTTGTTTTATCCTTCATGGTACTCTAATGAAAGGTCTCAACGAACGGAATTAATTTCTACCAACTATAGCCCTCCTCTACCTCTTATCGTGATCGGGTATATACCCTTATACCTCAAGAACGGATTGTCGGAAGAGAGTACTCACAAAGGGCGATTGAGACGTCTGCAAGAAATATATCCATTGGTGATGTCAAAACAAAAGCTATTTAGGTTAAAATAAATGCGCTTTATCTGCACAAAAGTTGTGCATAAGCACAATTTATACTTGTTTATGTTTCTGAGGAAGATTGATTACGCCGCAGATGATGCCGTCTTTTATTAATTAATGCAGGTCATATGGACGCGCGAAATAATGATTACTTTGTTTAATAGGAGGTTTAAATTGTATGAAATTTGCAGGTGTATTTGTCAAATTTCTGTATCTTTTGGGATTATTATTAGGTATTATTTTTGTACAGGATGCGACCAAACAAGCAGTGCAATTTTGAAGAGCGACTACATTCGCTGTCTTAGGCAAGAAAACCTGGGAGGGAACCAATTGTGTCCGGTCACTCACCCCATTTGCAACCTTAGCAATGCAGAAAGCATGACCGCTTCGCCGTTCGCACGTTTTTTGAAATACGTTGTCCTTTCATCATCACCTGGGGTGGCCTTTACAAGATCACCGATTCTCCGTTATGGCACGTATCAATTGGAGTCGCTTCCAAATTGTGACGAGTGTGACGACGGGCTTTTCCTTAAGGCATCCCAACAGGAAAAAAATCACAAAGGATTTAAATCTTGCCGGTCACCTTAGGTGATGATGAAAAAACGAAGGTTATAAAAAAAGTACGAGATAATCTGCGCTCCAAACCATTTCTTCTCCTGAAAATGGAGTGAGTGACCGAACAAAATGAGTTCCCTCCCAAGTTCCCCTCCCCACCACAGTGGACATGTAGGCGCTTTTCAAAACGGCACTGCTTATTTTGCCACACCCTGTATAAAGCTAAACAAGTGTAATGAGATAATGTGAATAGTAATAGAATAGAAAGGCGAATTCCCAGCTTTTTAAAGCATTGGAAATTAATCAGTTTTATCATCGTTAGTTGACGTACCACATGCGATTAAGAAGTTATATTTTTTTCGTAGCGTTTGATGAATATGTAATTTGTATAGGGGTAGATTTAATTTAGTTGTAGGCCGTGTTGGGGAAAGTCAGTATTTGATTTTAGATAGGTATAAGGTTGTAGTAATTGTTTAAAAAAATGTTCCGTGTGTTTACGGACCTTGTAAATTTTGAGTTTCATATTGGTTTTGACAGGCCGTGTGATTATTTTTAAAATAGAATTTTAAAAAGTGTTTGTTTAAATCCAGGTGACTTGCACAGCCATTATTTTGGCACCGAATATCGAAAAGAGACAGTGGTGTCAAATCTTCGCCAATCAATTTCTACGAGTTTAAGGATCAGTGTGGTATTGAATATATGAGCCGGATTAAAAGTCTGGTTGAGCTGAGTCGAGAGCTGAGTGGTAAAAAATTTCCCTACTGAAAATCGTATGCAATTCTTCGTATCTTCATTGCGTGTGTTATAAAGAGAACCTATTTGAGAGCGTAAAGTGAGTAAGAAACAAAAAAAATATGCTCTACCGGTAAACATGAAACAGTGAATGCGGTTTAAAAGTTATAATGCAAATGATGGAAGAGACCTGCTGCAAACCTCGTAACGGAAAAGGAAATTGGTCACGGCTAGCCAAGGGGAACGGGTCTTCTGGTGAACCAACTACCGAGGTTTGACAAAGCTCATATAATTTGGGCGCCAGGCGTGTACAAGTTACGCCAAAAAGTAAACAAAAATAAAATAAGAATACAAGCTTTGTGAATCCTCGGACACCAGTGAGTATAACCCTTTGTCTTGGCAATGAACAATCCAGATACACTGATAACATTTAATTGCAGAAATAGTAAATAAGTTTGCACTTTTGGTTCCATAAAACAGTAAATAAATTGGCAGTCTGTGCAAGGTTACCCGGAACTTAATGCAAATTTTCAGCTCAGCTGAGTAATATAGAAGAAGCTATATGTAACTTAATCTAATCCCATTCACGAACAGACAGATAAATACATTAACTAAATGTGCGTTAACACTAACGACAAAGGCAAAATATTAATAGAACTGCAATTAACAGTTTATTTCTATATTTCATATAATCAATTGCAGAGCAATTCGTCACGATGTTGGTAGAGAAACGGCAAGATAAACTAACGACAAAGGCAATTACCAACAGGTTATCTGCATGTTTGCAATTTCCGGTATTTGCTATTCTTCCATCTTAGATACAATGTAATAGATTAGTTCCAACTAATGGACATTTAGCATTCTTCAATTCAAAAGCGAGTAGGTATTTGCATTTCACCCAGAACACGGTACTTCTTTACTGCGATATTCCCAATGCTCGTAACGTACTAAGAAAAATATATCAAAAAACTCTAATGTCAATTATCAGACCTAAATCCAATTAGTTTGAACTTAGTACCCCATTAATAAATGGGTGTTGCGGATTACAATATAGATAAAACAAAGATAGGTAAATTAAATTAACACAGGTGGCAAACCTAAAATGAAACGTGTTAACAAAGAGGAATTCTCTAAAAATAACATTACCTAAAGAGGATTACAGCCCTTTCCCATTCGCGTGAAGACACTTAGATAAGTGGTTTAAACAATTTTAGCGTGATGACTTTGGAACTTTCCAATTCAAACCGACATTCTTCGCAACCTGTCATTCTCACGACAAAAGCAAAAGTGAAAATCATGTCAATGCCAATAGTACTAACTACGCCTAACGCACTAAGAGCGCATTCAATCACAAACCAGGGTACATTCAACGGAACGTTACAAAGTATGAGAAATTAGATGATATAAGGGTAGAAATAGTTGATATGATGGTGCACTGATCCTTGAACTCATAAAAATCGATTAGCGAAAGTTTGACATCGTTGTCTCTTTTTGTTGTCGAGTTAGACGAGGAACAAACGGACAAAACCATCATATGAAGGAAAATTTTCCCCTAAAACTTGATGATAATGTTTAAGGATGAAATGAAGGATAGAAAGAAAAATAGGTTACTTTTACAGTGGAGGTAAATCATAGATCTGTGGATGAGAGGTAAATATGACAACGTGATGGGTCGAATATCTGGAGGGATGCTGAAAGCGATCGCGGAAAAGTAGATGGATGGGTGGGGTGCGATTGATAATAATAGATTAGATGCGGAAGAATGTCATAGGACTCATAGGTACATTGAGCAGGTGATTTAAGCTAATTACG
The DNA here is from genome assembly GCF_008802855.1 of Photinus pyralis. NCBI lineage: Eukaryota > Metazoa > Arthropoda > Insecta > Coleoptera > Lampyridae > Photinus > Photinus pyralis. Next base: position 22,795,352 of record NW_022170738.1, on the reverse strand, counting down.
ATTGTACAATGAGGCAGCAGGAATTTAATTAGGCCAGAACTGGACCATCCAACCAATATCGGTGTAATCGGAAATTTGTAAAATACGGAAGGTATGGGAGAGATAATCAAAAATCGCCATTCACCATTAATGATCGCATCTTTTTTCAAATTTTGGGTGATCTTTATTTTTAGATTTTTTACCATCACCTGTGTATTTTTCCCCTAGCAACCTGCCTTACAACTAGATATATTATGTTACAAATACGTCGCTACACAATAATCATTCTTAAGGAAGACAACAGGTGTGGGACCAAAATGAAACAGATGATGCATTTTTTTTAAAGCAGCAAACGACTTATAACTGCCTTTCACAATAGACCTTCTCATAATGAGGATCGTATGAAAAATAATTAACCGATCGTACCTATACAAAAATCGCGCATATGAAAGAACATTGAAGGAAGAGCTGCTTGGTGCAGATTTGAATTTTAGATGCTTCCGAAGGTTAATTTTCACTGCGAAAATTAATGGTTACCTTATCTTAAAATCTGAACCTGGAAGTTTAACCCTACAAATCAGATACACCACTTACGGATCGGATCATTATAATCCAATTAGGCGCCAACAAATTTTAATAACAAACCATGTGAAAATCAGATAACACCTTCTTTCATGTAAAACGATCTTAACATTGTGCAGTAAGGTCGAACGAGGAAGTTTAAAGACGGTCATCGGTTGGCACGTTTCAGAATTTAAAATGTGTTTAGGTTAGCCTTTTATAAGAGATATATGAAGCACGTTTAAATTTTTTCATTTCATAATTTATAAAGTGGAAGTGGATAACGTTATGGTTATGTGCGGTGCAGGCTTACATTCTCTGCTTCAAGAGAGAAGCCCCCATAAAATTTAATATAATGCGTGTTTATATGATTTATGGCGTTTATTTTCTTTTATAATTTGTCGAAAGAACAGGCGGTGGTAGACATAAATAAATGTCATATTTTACTGGATTCGGGGTTGAAAATGCATGCTTGATCGATTGCCAACATTCCTGGATGACTTTTCCAATTCGCCAGCAGCCCTACAATTTACCTTTGAGAAGAGTACGGATACAATTTTCTGATAACACAACAATAGCTTCGTATTATATTATAATAAACGTTACAGTGTATATTTATAGTAAACGTAAAACTCGCCCCAGGTCGTATATTTACGTATTATTAGGTTCCATTGTCAGAATGTTGCTTTCTAGAAAACAAGGAGAAGAATTTCATTTTCAGTCGCGAGTTCAAAAGCTAATTAAGATACACAATTGACAATGACTGCATGGCAATCCTTTGTTATTTTGGCGAACAATTTCGTAATTTGCATGTTATGATAAAGTAAGTACTTTACGTTAATATTCTTCAATACAAATTTAAATGAGAGATCACACAGCGACCTTTTGTTAGCAGCTACTGTTTCAAAATTGTCTGTCTCTATCTACGAGTATTACGTTCGATTTTTCTTCAACATAACCATTATAGATTTTAAACCGTTGACTGAAAATTAGAGACAGATGTGCTTAAGTTATACCTACTTACCAACCACCATTGTTCCCCGCAAATTTGGAACAAATGTAAAAACTTAAAAGAACGCACGCCACTGTTCATGGTTTTTAAGTTGGTAGATCTGTTGCAAATTTTTAATAATTTTTGATACAATAAAATGCTTTGACAACACTTTTTCAACGCAAGCTAGTAACATTATAAAATTAGTTAACAACTATTTTCCTTTATTTAAGTTTTTCTTTTAAATTTGATTATGTAATATAATAAGTTTTTTATGCTGCTATATCCCAACAAGTATAAATTGTGCACAACACTTGTGTAGATAAAGCGCATTTTTTAAAACCGAATTAGTTTAGTAAATGTTTGGGGTATAAGGTAGTAGCATTGAGTAATTCTAATCCTTCACTCAACGGTAGTAGCATGCCATATTTATCGATGTTTTTTTCTTGTTTAATTATTGATTGCTGATTAATGGAGAGATTTCACCAATGGATATGTTTTGTCCAAACAATTCATCCGACAAAGCGTTTTCGAAATATTCGCTCGTGAAGTTTTGACATCGCCAATAGCCAATAACCCCCTCTTTTAATAAGGAGTCAGAAAGTAAGGCGGTCGTTGGTAGAAAACAGTTCCTTTTGTTGAGACTTTTAATTGGAATACCATGAAAGATAAAATGAATTTCTACCCCCTCCCTCCTCCTCCCGACCACCTACTGATCTCGGAAAGGAGTCGCGGAGGAAAGTTATAGCTTGTACAAATGAATTCATTTAGGTGAGACCTTTAATTAGAATGCCATGAAGGGTAGAAAGTACGTTCACCCCTCGCCCCCCACCCCATTCACAAAAATATTACTTGGCACCAGCAAAAGCATGTATCTGCAAATTCTGAGACCAGTTGGTTGTCGCATGTAATAGTATTTTACATTATTAGCCAGGTAAGTGAGTTTTTACTGGCGATAGGAGAAGTTGACTGGTGAGCCGTCAGGCGAGCCTGTCATCTCCTAGAGCCAGTAAAAACTATTACCTAGCGTATAATGTACAACATTTTATTTGTTACTCATTTGTAAACGTAAATAATTAGTTCTTAAATTGATCTCGAAGAAATGTCTAAAATATCATATTATCCATGTAACAGAGACTTCGCATTAATTCTGGCCAATGAAATTACTAGATTACTAACTTGTAAAATGTTTACAGGTCAGCTGTCAGTTTTACAAGTCAGTAGCGTTTAAAGATGACGTTTACTCGTTTGCGTTTTGTCTTGTTAATCAACGTTTACAACTGAGTAACAAATAAAAGTTATTACATACATTCAAAAACAGCATCTCAGGAAATAATTCGGGGGGGAGGGGGGATTTGATGATAAAAAACCGTTACCATACACCCCCCCCCCCCCCGGAGCATGCAAAAAAAGTACTCCGCCGATCATGCATTTAAAGTACCTACGTAGATTGGTAGCAAACTTACAATTTTTGATGCTATACAAAGTTTCTTTAAAAAATTTTTTGAATAGATATTTAGGGTTCCAGACAAAAACAGACAATGAAAATAGTATATACATATGCGTTGACCAAGTTCACAAGTCGGCAAAAAACAAACAAAATCTTCCTGTAATCTGAACACGCCGCATCCCACGACTTCTCGGCGCCTTAAACTTTCACACGCATTTACAAAGTCAGAACTGTATTCAGGGACCTCTCGCATACAAAATAAAAAAAAATTTGGAAATTCGGACAAACAGTTACTCTTCTTTACATCTTACAAAATCTAATAAAAAAATCACGCAACCCCAAAGAAATGAAACTCCAGACACTACACCGTAAGAAACCCTCTGTGTGACTTATCTTCAACTACCAACCCAATTAAAAATACCCACCTACACCCATGTGCCTAGACAGTTAGTGCTGAAGTTAAAACGGGGGCAAATGTCTAATCTGTTTGTCGCGAAGCGACACGGTTTCATAGCCGAGTAATAACAAAATAACAAAAGCTCTTTTGCAAAAGGGCCTGGAACCATTACTTCTGCACTTGTTGCACCTCTTTAGGGCCTCTGTGGCTTTGGGGTACATCCCCATAAGCTGGAGAAGGGTCAGAGTTGTGTATTTACCTAAGCCGGGTCGTACTAAGTACGACACAGCAAAGAATTATAGGCCCATCAGTCTATCATCGTTTCTTTTAAAAGCGGTAGAAAAGCTGGTGGATGCATACATAAGAAACGGGGCGTTGGTCCTTAGACCACTACACCCGTTTCAACACGCTTACAGAGCTGGCATGTCCACGGAGACGGCTCTTCACAGTCTCGTGTGTAGACTGGAGAGGGGAATGTCTGCTGGAGGGGTAGCTCTGGGAGCCTTTTTGGACATCGAGGGTGCGTTTAACAACACCACGTTCGATTCCATTAGTGAGGCTGCTGAAAGCTTTGGCATTGACGGGTCAATCGTAAGATGGATCCGGGCCATGCTTGGAGGTAGGGTCATCATAACCTCGATCGGAACTACGGAGATGAGCTCATCGGTCACTAGAGGATGTCCGCAGGGTGGAGTACTGTCTCCACTACTGTGGTGCCTGGTGATAGACGGGCTCCTTCGTACACTAAACGAGGATGGAGCGTATACACAGGGATACGCAGACGACCTCGCAATTGTCATTGTGGGGAAGTTTCCGAGCACCGTAAAAGAGCTCATGCAGAGGACTCTTGGACAGGTGGATAGATGGTGCAGTAGCCACGGTCTCTCTGTCAACCCGGAAAAGACCGAAATTGTTCCATTTACGAGGAGACGGAATGTGGACTTTGATGGTCTCATCCTTCGAGGACGCCAATTGTGTCTGACCAGGTCAGTTAAATATTTGGGGGTCACTATAGACTCCCGTCTGTCCTGGAAAGGGCACATTGAGCGAATTAGCAAGAAGGCCACTGCATGTCTATGGGCATGCAGGAGAGCTTTCGGCTGCACATGGGGATTAAATCCTCGACTAGTATATTGGCTTTACACTTCGGTGATAAGGCCGATAATATTGTACGGCGCACTTGTATGGTGGCCTGCAACGCGCAGGGTAACATACAAGAAGCAGCTGAGTAAGGTACAGCGACTCGCTTGTTTGGGAATCACTGGAGCCATGAAAACCACGCCAACGTTGGCTGTGGAGGCTCTTCTGGGACTTGAACCTCTACACTTATCGGTAGAGGCCGAGGCCCGGAGGGCTTCCATAAGACTAAATGATTGGGGTGAGTGGAAGGATAGAGGCAGTCTCGGACACGGGCGGATCTGGGAGGAAACTCTTAGGTCCGACCCCTTCCTCGCAAGAAGGGACGTGATTCGAGCTACCCTACTTGAACCGAAGAGGTATAAAGTCATTCTCCCGAACAGGGAGCAGTGGCTGAACCCAGATCGTCCGTTCCTCAAACCTGAGGGGCTCGTGTGGTTTACCGATGGGTCCCTAACGGAAAAGGGAACGGGCATGGGTATACACGGTGACCGGCCGAGAGTAGGCATCAGCCTCTCCCTTGGCCAGCACAGTACTGTGTTTCAGGCAGAGGTGCTAGCCATCACGACCTGTGCGCAAGAAAACCTCCGTAGAGGTTATCGTAACCAGCATATATACATATGTAGTGATAGTCAGGCGGCGTTAAAGGCTCTGTCAGCTGACAGGGTCCGCTCGAATACGATGCTTGACTGTAGGCGAACCCTAGATAGATTAGGTGAGTCTAATAGGGTAAGCTTGATATGGGTGCCGGGGCACTCTGGAATAGGGGGCAACGAAAGGGCGGACGAGTTGGCTCGCGAAGGCAGTAGTGGGGTCCTTGTCGGGCCTGAGCCCACCCTTGGAATTGCTCCCTCAGTTGTCAGGGTCAGGATTAAGAACTGGGCGACCAGTCAATTCCAGGCTCAATGGCAACAGGCAGCTGGACTCAGACAGTCCAAGACCTTTTTAACAGGGCCTCTTGGCAAATCTGAGTCTTCTAAGCTTCTAAACCTAAACAGAAGTCAGATTAGGAAGATCGTCGGTGTCTTCACGGGACACTGGATGGTCAACTATCACCTGCACAATATTGGGCTTGTGGAAGACCCTGCGTGCAGGTTTTGTGGTGAGGTAGAGGAAACTACCGAGCATGTAGTCTGTTACTGTGACGCTCTGATCAGGGACAGACATAAACTCCTCGGTGACAGTTACTTGGAACCGAGGGAGGGGAGGAAACTAAGGCTAAACAGGGTCTTATCCTTCATTGAAGGGAACGGGCTCTAAGCTTTGGTTGTTTAGAGAGGGGGTTAGCACAATGGGCCTTTGATGAGCCTAAGTGCTGCCTGTAAAGGCTCCCCTGATAGAATAGATAGAATAACAAAATTCAATCCTCTAACCGGCACCATCTGAATTTATAGACTATGACTACATAATACCAAGATTATAAGGAATCTAATATTTATAGTTTTGTATAATCATTTTAGGTAGCAAATATCAAAACTATTTGCTTGTTGCTAGTTACAATGAGATGCCGCCACCTATCCCACCTCTCACAAGTACCACTTCCAGTTATCCATTTTCTCCTATTACCATTTCCAGTTATTCCCCCAAATGTAATCAGCCGTTGGATATACAAGCGAGCGTCCAGTTCGTGAGAAGACACTTTCTGACTTTTACTTTTCTACGTCACCACCTCCATTAATAAAAATCAGAACTACCCCACCTGTACCCGAAATTCTTTAGACTTCTCGAAGACCACCTTCTCCAGAAACTTAGGTCTGTGTCAGGAACTTCTGTTTGTATAATCCGTAACGGCGTAGCGCCCGAGGTCCCTCGTCACACGGCTCCAAAGCTGGAGCATAGTCCTCGGACTCTCCACGTGGTAAAAAGGCAAAATCTTGTCAATCCACAAAACTTCAGGGTTGCGGCGGGCTTGTTGTTTCTTAGTCGACCTCTACGACACGCAGTGTTGTCTCCGGTAGCCCCCCCCCCCAGTAAATATGTACAAAATCGACAAAATTTACTATCATAATGGACCGTACCGTTACAATAGTTCACGTGAGACCGACTTTGTGGTTCAATGGTAGAGCGTTAGGCTATAAATCCGAAGGTCGGGTGTTTCGAACCTGGGTTGAGGTGAATTTTTCATCTGTGGCAGAGATGGGAATTACCTTAGATCAGTTTCGAGCATTCTGCCGGGTACTCCAAATTAGGTTTTCCTGCAGTTTTCCTAATTCGTAAGGTAAATACCGGAGTAGTATAGAACAACTTAAGACCTTCTGCTGGGGCAACTTTAAAAAGCATTATGCGGGTCACTCTGTAATTGGGCGCAAGCCTTTTGCGGGCCCAGAACAAGAGAGGAATAATAAATAAATAAATACTGACATACAAGAAAAAACGAGACAATATCGATTCGAATTTAGAGCCCACGATAAATTACACCCCGCGTCAATGGACCGACCAATAATCTTCGAAAATGTGCCAAAAATGGCGTTTTACGTTGATTTTAAAATGCGAAAGTAAGCCAAACTTATCAAGAATATGCTTCGGCACGATCTTATTGATGGTGGAGTCAAAACTGGCTAATAGAATACTGATCTGCCACACAAAAATGCGCTGATCTTCGATCTCACACGAGGACTTAATTGCAAAGTTTTTAAGTCTTATTACCTTTTAGCGATGAACATGATGTGATAGAGTTTATACACTATTTTTCTCATTTTGGAGGACACAAATTGGATTTGTGGAATACCTGTGTACCCACCATTTGCATAGCCACCTGTTATTTGTGCATTGTTTGTTCTTTATTTACTTCCAAACTGCTGCCGTACTATTTCGTTAATTTCTAAATTACCCTCTCATTAATTAGAGGTAAGGTAGGGTTCTAGTATGATCATAAGTTCATCTTAGTTTCTGGATTAATGACAAGTTTAAGTACCAGATCAAATACCGGACCACCTACAATGACTGATATCATCGGTACCAGACAATGTTATCCACCAGATCGGCATCCATTACGAATTAATTATGTGTGTAATATTTATCATAGTTCTTAATGTACTTGTAATTATTGTCAACCGTACTTCGATACTTGATAAGGTTTGTTTTTCTGTTAAATTGTATTTGAATATTTTAGTCTCCTTCAAAGAGCTTCAGCTTAATAAATTTTCAATAGGAGTTTCATCAATAACATTAAAAAAAGGTAAGATTTTCATCTATCTATTTATCCTTGTGCATACCTTATCGTGACTTTATAGTAAGTCACAGTGAAGTTTATATATAGACTGGTTCACTTTTCGAATTTTCTCTGTCCTATAGGAGCATTTCAGACAACATTTGGCCAACAAGACTTTTTTTACTAATTGGTACCTGCTGAACACGAATATCGATGTTGGCACCTCGAAATCTGAACAGGAAGTCCAGAATTCAAGATGGCGACCAATTTCCGAAAATGTTGATCTTTTCACTCATGCGACCGATTTTTTCGATCTAAAAACTAATTATAATGTTATTCCTGACGTACATCACAATAATAATAGTTAACTATTGTTTTAACAATAATGTAATAGTTTTTTTTCACTACTAGCGTCTGATGACATGATTATTAACCTTTTTTCCACTTGTAAAGTAGGCTTTCTCGGCATTTGTTCAAAGTGGTTAATAATTTTTTATTATTAACTAGTAGTCAATAATGAGAACTGTCACGCTGTCACTTTTAGAAAACACAACCCGAAATTTCGCTCAATGAACGTTTAGACAAGTTCTCTAAAACGAATAATTGCCACCATTCGCAATTTCCAGAGAAATTACATACCTAAAATTATCACATTTTGAAAAAATTCGAACGAAATTACTCTTTGAAAAATCTCAATGACAGAACAAAATACGGCCTGTTTGACTTGTACTTCCACGTACTTGATTGACATGTTAAATTAAGAAACAAACAATTCTGTCCAACCGTTAACTCTCTTATCAATATAATATGTTAATTTAGAGGATTTCAAGTGCTAGTAGTGAAAAAAATAGTATATATACCACGGTAGAGAAGTCTATTATTGCCTTCGCACCTTACACCCCTCGGCGCAAGCGCCTCGAGATGTAATCTTGGTGCTCAGGCAATAATAGTGGACTTCTCTACCTTGATATATAATGTACTATTTTAGCGGCAGGAATCGTAAAATTAAGAATTAAGAAATTCATAGCTCTCCTTGCGGAGGACTTGCAAAACGATTGTTTCTAGTAATCCCGACACATATAAGTGACATGCGTTTATATTGCATAATTCTCCTTATAAAGTTTTGATAACTACAATCCTTCGAATTTTACGTTAATTTTCAAATGAAAAAAATGAAGGAGTTCAACAAAGCTGCGGTGTTTCGGAAGATTCTTATTTTGCTATAGGTATTAATTACCGTTACTCAGGATATATTATTATTATTAAAGTATGAAAGCAGATAGAAAAGTGAAGGCAAATTTATCTTATTTTCATGGTGTTAGGTCAATTGTCTTCTTGTGAATTAGGTACCTAGTACAAATCAACTGAGCCTTGCGACAATTACAAAGTTTTGACGAGCAATCCTATTTACAACGACAAAGGACGATATCTAGAGCAGCCTTTCGGAATTAATCTAACGTTGTGAGAATGGGGATGTAGCCATTTTCAATTCTTTCCCCAGGAAATCAAGGATAGATATGCTAGTCTGGGCGACATTTCAGAGTTTAAGGTCAAAGAAGTACCTCTTGAGATTTACACCTTATATGCCGTAATTATGGAAATGGATGAAAAGCTAGAGAAGATTAGATGGAATCCCAAGAGAATGGAGTTCAGAATTGTTAGATCTAAAGCTTCGCAGCTTCTGAAACTTGGCAATACTTCTCCACTCTCGGACGTCCTACTTGATTAACCGAGATGGGGCAAGGAACGTGCGCATTCTTCCAAACGGACGTCTGGTAACGACTTCTCCCTACCGAACTAAGCGGGACGCGCACCGTCGGTGGAAGCCACCTAAAATATGCGAGCCAAGTCGATACTCTGAACAAGTGAAGTTTCATGTACCTAGTTATGATACCAACCTTGTATAGTTTTGTCACGAAGATTTTTGCAAAAGATATATCTTCTCGCTGAGGAGTATGGTACCCAGCGTGAACAGTAAAGAAGGGCGCTTTTGAAACACTCTCTGGTTCACATCCGGGTTCGGATATAGATATTTGTAAATGTATAGTGGATTGGGTTGGTAGACCAGCCTTGTCTGAAACTCCCCCCTCCCCTGCTTAAAAATAAAGGTGAAAAATAAATCAATAAATAAAAATAAATGCATCCAAGCGTGAAAATTCACAACAGCAAATAATGTGACATCACTTCCTGTGATAGCGTAAAAGGACAGGATATTCGTTACTACTGCTTTTGGCCAGTTCCTCTGCACATTATTATGGATAGGAACAAATACATATCTTTCTTGAAGTACCGGGCTGGAACCAAACTTCGTTTGCCAGTATTATCTCGAAGTGATGAAGAAGCCACAGAAATACATCTGTATATGTAGCGTTATCCTAGTATCCGCTTCCTTGTGAAAAGCTTCTAAGGAGGAAATCTATGTCGTCTGACGGTTACAGAAAACTTTTCTTTCATCACGGAAGCCTCCAGGAATCACCAGTACGCCGTCAAATGAGGCGTCTTCAAGGTGATGCGGCAAGCACTCGATCAGATTTCTTTTGTTTTCCTCTAATGAAAGGAAATTCTTCCATATGTGAGGTAATGGATATCTATCACACGACGCACAGGAACCAAAATGCTTGCCAAAACAGAAATAATGTAATAATTACACGATGTGAACAAATTTAAACAGTAGGCATACAGTAGGTAGGTACTATGAAAAAAAGGTTTCCAATTTTACGCACTTTGACGTTAGACAAACTATGGAATCATTGTTTAAACATTTATTCACTATTATTATCGTACCGTACCTCCGTCAGGAATAACATTATAATCCGTTTTTAGATCGAAAAAATCGGTCGCATGACTGAAAAGATCAACATTTTCGGAAATTGGCCGCCATCTTGAATTCTGAACTTCCTGTTCAGATTTCGAGATGCCAACATCGATATTCGTGTTCAGCAGGTACCAATTAGTAAAAAAAGCTTATTTGGCCAAATGTTGTCTGAAATGCCCCTAGAACCTGTTAAAACGCTCCTTTTTATAAAAGTGAACCAGTCTAATAGATCTTTTATGCCCTACTGGCCTAACAACTGTTAATTATTATAGTTCTTATGTCCAATTTTGGCCATAACATCTCTGAGCAGCAGGCCGTTTATGCGGCGCAAGAAAAAGCAGTTCAATTTTAACTCACTAATCGCTCATTTCAAACACGCCTCTAAAACGGAGTGTGACACCTGTCGATGAGATGAAATGAGGAAATTCCCTGAGACTTGACGATTCAAAAATTCGTAGATTCGGAGCCTCGAAGACAAACAGACTTAGTGATCCAGAGCGAGAAATCCGGAGGTGTGCGGAAATTCAGAGAACCAAAGGTATGAAGAGATTTCGGAGGTTCCGAGTTTTGCAGGCTTGGATTTTTAGTGATTTGTCGATGTGCTGTCGGTTTTCACAATTCCTAGATTTGGAAGCTCCAACTTTTCTAGCTTTAAAGATTCAGAGTTTTAGCGCAGTTCAAAAATACGCTATATGTGGACGTTTGTAGCTTTCTGTATGTTTGAGGTATATTCCATCAGTTCGGACCGGGACGATTTCAACCATAACTTCTTTTATTCGGAATTATTACAGGCGATGTAACGACCACGTCGACCACTGGCCATCTTCTAGATGAAATTTAAACTTGTTTAGTTGCTTCAGTCTTGGTGCTGAGTTTTGAACAGCCTTACTACAAAATTAACGCTAGAGTGCTCGTTACATTGAAAAATAGCTTCAAACAAATAGAATTTGCGCAATTGTCAGCGAACCGTCCATTTTATAGTAATTAAAGCTGAATCAGATTCGTTGATAAAACAATGCTCGCTTGTAACAATTATAAAGGATGCTAATTATAATACAATTAAATGTAACAAAGATACAAACAATTATTAAGATTTATATCTCTTTTTTGGTTTGGACAAATTGAGTTTCGGGTTATATCCTATGCGTGTCTAAATGTGTGTAAAGAAAATATGGTATAGTAGAGGACTTGTTAAAAACAAGTTTATGGTGCCGTCAAAAAAAACTTATAATTACGGACCACAACCTGTAATTCGGTACTTTTTAACTTCCTTCTTATAAAAATTGTTTTCCTTAAAATAATTATCTACCATTAGTACACCGAATACGACCACGGGTGTCTGCGGCGAGAGTAAAATACCTATTATTACACAAGTTTTCTAAATTCTATTAGGTAGATGGGTACGTGGTACGTTGTCATTATTTATTGCTTACAAGAAACGTTATTTTAAATCACTCCCGCTACAACGTTGATTAATTTGACACGCGGGCAAAAATAAGCCGTGGATTTATTTTAGGAATGTTCCGCGACTTTACGTTTTCCTAAAGATGTTATACTGCGCGTTACAAACCGCTGAAAATTAACCAAGCCGAAAATATATTTCGGATTCTAGGAATGTTACACTTGAACGTCGTATGGACGTAGTCTCCAAGAAATTGATTTCATATCCACATGTAAACCGTGTGTCATATTGGAAGTCAATACATCGGATACTATTTCTTAATATACCAAGGCTCTGTCTGGGGTTTTGTCAGGTTGTTTTCCTCTGATGTACGTAGGTTTATGTTGAAATCTATGGAGCAGCGCTCTTCTACTTCAACTTCAGCATCCGTTTCTTCCATTCCCAGCCGTAACTCCATTCATCCATACATTGCCGTTCTCTGACTGCACAGTGCACAGGGCCAGGAAACGCTGACCAGCCCCTCTCGGCCAGTATCCCTGTAGTCAGAGGTGTCGGAAGAATGAAACACTTGTACCTTTCCCTTTTTTAGGGAAATACAACATTCTTCAACGAGTGTAAAATGTTGGCTATTATTCACGTAAAATCGCCCGTCTTCCGTCTCAGGATGTTACTTCACGCTTTCCAAATGATCAAAGTCCTCGTGTGAGATCGAAGGGACTTCAGCACATTTTTGTGTGGCAGATCAGTAGATATTCTATTAGCCACTTTTGACTCAACCATCAATAAAAGATCTTGTTGAAGGCTACCACATTCCCTTTGACGGTACCCACTTCCGACGTCCCGTCCCCGTCCTTTTTCGGTGCATACTTATATTACACCCACATTTTGGTGGATTTCGCTAAAAACCTTCCACAAGATAGTACTTAATTTTTGGGGGCACTTCTCATTGCTCGAGCTTCTATTGGCGACACGAGAAAGAGAGACAGCGATTCGAGATTTACGAAACGTTAAACCGCGTGACAAAATTCGCAATGGAAGGTAAAAGGCGCCCGAAGTTGCCTCCCTCTCGAAGACGCGCGCGCGCCTTGCAAAAGGTCGTTAATTTCGCCCCTAGGACAAAAACAAAATTCCGCCACGCAGGAGTTGTGCGCGTTTACAACATCTTTCCGACGATACCAATTTGAAAAGAATCTAACCAAAACTGTAATAGAAAATAGGAAAAAACTGAAAAACCTTCAAGATAGTAAACTATGCTCGAGGATGCCGCACAGATGTTGCCAACCCCACATCATGTAGCCCTGTCCCTAAGGTTGACAAATTACACGGTCTTGTAGATACACGTACACCTGTTGCCTTTCTACAAGAGTTCTTCTACACGCCCACATTTGCTGCGAGCCAGCCAGCCAAAGTGAGATTAAAAACTACTTTTTACAAATAAATTTGCAAAAATGCGCTAAATACCATTTAGAATTGGTACCGCAACTCGCAAGAACCAAGAAGTATCGCAGGTAACATAACCTGAGACAGCAGACGGTCGATTTTCGCATACTCGAATTGGTCAAACTGGAACTGCATCGGTTAAAGTTTTGATCAGTCTCGTTCGGTGGATTTCGAGGAAGACACCCAAATACTAATTGTCATTAGAAAGTAAATTACAGAGGAAACAATCGGAATACAAGTTAACCCTTCAGAATCAGAATGATCTTGAAAATACTTTAATGGAAACGAATTTGCCCTCTAAAATTCGATTTAAATATTCCCGAAACCGCTTCTGGCCGCCACGAAAGAATACAAAGATTACACTTTGTTTCGTCTCCGTGGAACACCTGTTTTTTCCCTCTGCCTTACATTCAAATGCACCATAACATAATTTACTATAAAAGTGACAAACATAACGCTATACGAGGGAAGTTAATGTTCCCTATCGACCCGATTTAATGATTATTTCTTTGTTATGAGTGCGAAATATTAATTCTATAGGAATTCTAGGGGAGTCTATGATTCGACATTTTATTAATTTACTTGACAACCATCATAACGTGCATTTATATCACTACAATCAATAAACTTTGCTACAAAGTTTAATATTAATTTGTTGGTTGGTTTTTTCTTGGTCAGTTCTTTTTTCCCCAGCCTATTTTTAGCGCATTTCCACAAAAATAAAAAATAAAATGCGCTATTGTGGCCACTTTGCCCGTCCGTCCGCTCGTTCGTTGAGACGCTACTAGTTTTTTATCTTAAGAGCTAATGTTCTACTTTTTTCGATATTTGGTTCGATATGGTGTTGACGCTTGCACCAAGGACGGCATTTTTTCTGCGTTTATTACTAGAAAAAGTTATTTTAAAAAAACAAAAAACCGTTTTTTACATGTTCCATAATTTTACACTTTTGCCGTTTATTAACGATCCTAGACATCGTTTATAATTTTGCTGTCTGTCGTTTGTCTGTTGGTCTGTCCGTCTGTTCCTTTGTCTGTCTGTCCCTCTATCTGTCCGTGTGAACGATAACTTTGTTTAGAAATGTTCGATCGCTTTTACATCTCCGTTAGTTATGAACTGAATTGCATGAAATTCCATATGGGCATAGCTTTAGCCATATAATACGCAATGCCAAAAGTTGAGTCGAATCGATTCAAAATTCACAGTGCCCTTTTCGCATCTCAACCATTTATAAACCGAATTGCAAACTTTTTTATTTATAAAAGTTTCAAAATTTGGTTTTGCACATGCGCAGTGCCAACTTTTTGATTTATGGAAGCATTGAAATGAAATTTGATACATTGGCGCTTGGAACAAAGTAAAATCTAACGCCAGTTTCAAAATTTAGGTTTGCGCATAGGCAATTCCAACTTTCTTATTTAGAAAAGCATTGAAATGAAATTCTTCTTATAAACTGAAATTGAAGTAGCACGTCAAAAATGGATTGCACATGTGCAACGCTATCTTTGATATTTGTGGTCGGATTTTTACGATTTTAACAGTTATCGTTCATACGGACAGATAGACGGACAGACAGACAAAGGAACAGACGGGCAGACCAACAGACAGACGACAGACAGCAATACAAAATTATAAACGATGTCTAGGATCGTTAATAAACGGGAAAAGTGTAAAATTATGGAACATGTAAAATACGGTTTTTTGTTTTTTTTTTACAATAAATTTTTTAGCAATAAACGCAGAAAAAATTCCTTCCTTGGTGCAAGCCTCGACATTATAACGAACCAGAACTAGTAGCGTCTCAACGAACGAGCGTACGGACGGACGGACAAAGTGGCCACAATAGCGCATTTTCATTTTATTTTTGTGGAAATGCATTAAAAACGGTTACGTCTTAGTAATGTAACAGAGAACTCCAAAATCCTAGACCAAGACCATGGTCTCTAGAATCTAGGGCAACGATCTTGATTCAGAATCCAAGACCATGAACTTGGTCCAAAATCCAAGTGGACGACTTTGACGACTTTGGACAAAAGTCCAAGGCCATGATCTTATGAGTTTGGAAATTCAATATGGCGTCTAGTATCTCTGTTCTACTTCCGAGGGCTATTAACTATGAAAGAAACCATACAAAACTCGAAAAGATGTATTTCTCTATGTAACTACCTACACCAAGACATTTAGGTCTTCAGCTGTTTATTTGTTTGCGCTTCAAAAAGGACGCTATTACGCTATTCAGGTCATCATCTGAAATTATACCTGTAATTTAAGGTAATTTAATGTACCCTCGGATTGGAGGTGAGTGGTGACATTAATCAATATACTGTTACGTAAACAACGTCACGCAGATGTTTTGTTTGGGCTCGGCGCCCATTCTGTATGTGGAAGTGTAAATTTGATTGCTGGTTTCGAATTAAACACGGAGGGTTCGTTCTTTTTAATCAAATTTGAAGTTCATGTTGCGTCCCCAAACTAGAATTATTATCCTTTAGCTCCGTCGCTGAAAATATTCTAGCACGCCTGTCCCTGTATATATTCCCACTTGTTATGTGCTGCGCTTGAGCCGCCGAAGTTAGAATTAAGTCTGCATTTGCGCATTCATCGAACAACGATCGCACAAGAACCAAGATGTCGCCGTACAACCATCGACAATAATGAATATGTTTGTTAAGAAGCAGCAAGTCATTTTCGTCGAACTTATTTGTACCACACCGTGAATTTCGTCGTAAGCATCGTCGCCTTCGTTGTATAACCAGCTGGTAATCTACGCTATCACTACTACAAATGCAATCAACGCTTTCGTTTGTTTATTGCGCCCTCTTCTCAGAAGACCGAATTCGAAACAACAAGTAAGTCCTTTCATTCATATTCCTTTCGTAATTATTCAAATTTCTAATACATGTGCCGTCGAATCAATTTATTTTATTTGTATTTTTAATCAATAAACACGTTAAATCATTCGTGTCGATATTTTTTTATCCCTTTAATACCAAGGCATAATAAACAGTTACATTTCATAATCAGTCAGGTCCTAATAAATATCGAAGCACTTCATTTGTACGCAACAGTTTAAATTGATCGCCTTGTAATTTGTTTATTTAATTGTAAAAGCGAAATTACGTGTGAAAAGGTAAAAACATCTGGTTGTATTAAAAGGTTTATCTGACCATTGCGATAAGAACATTTGTTGCGTAAGGTAATTAGTTTCAAGATAAACACGCGTTTTCACGCAGCAACATCTGTGCAGTTTATTTTGAAGCTGGCATTAATCAAATTTGGTTTTGACTGGCTGTTTGTTTACGAATAAAGGAGATTTTTAAGAGGAGTTTTGGTATTGTTTAAGCAATGAATTCTGCTTGTATTAACCCAAACACTAAATAAAGAAATCATAGAAAAAATACACACAGATAGCAATGGTACGAAAAACGTTCAACATACCTAATCAAATCTAGAACAAAAAATCAGTAAAAAAAAGTAAACTGATAAACCAAAAGAAACTGGAAAATTTAAAGTGATTTAAAAGTGAAAACAAATACACGAATGAACGCCGATGGATTGATTAGGGAATCGCAAAAACGAGAAGGGAAAGCCGATAATGGATGGAAGAAGGCTAAAAATGAAACGAACTCCATCCCTCGTCCCATTTTCGTTATTGTATTCACCACCAGATTCCATTTTAACAATAGGATTGTCCGACATTAATGAATGAAATAACAATTATGTTTAACCGCGAATTTACTGCTACCATATGCCAAATCGGATTAGTGTAACGGATTAAACAAAAAAAATTCGTAGGTAGATGACGAGATTCGATTGTAATTTCGTTTTTGATCACAATACCATAACTGGAGCATCTACGAATTAGCATAATTTTATAATCAACGCACGGATGTAGGTAAAAGTTAACTGCATGCAAAACACGCATAGTTTAATATGTCCAGCGTGATTTATAGATACAAGTACAAGTTCGTTTGTTATGGCACTTGTAAATTGGTCACATGGGAAGATTTAGGCAAACTTTACGCTACAACAAAGTAATCCAAAATCATTAGGGGGTCGACAAACTACAAGATAAATGGCTGCGCCCAAAATTTGCCCTCGGACATATTTCATATACCAACGACAACTACACGCGGATACCTAATCAAAAAAAAAGTCTCTTCAACCGGCTAACCCAGAATAATTTCAGTTACTGTAATTTATCATCCGGAAATAATCGTGTACGTCGCTAATTGTACTCGTCCCATCTATGAAGAATCGTATGTAATTAGAAGATTGCTCATTATCGTCAACTTAGGTGAAGGAATTTTGGCCATTCTCATTAATATTTTTTAATCGACAAACCGAAAAATAAATGATGAGAATTCTCGTATCAAAGCATTTACACATAATATTGCCTAGAGCATGGAATCTGGTTGTACAGGGTGGTCCAAATTGGACACGTTCTTATAGAAACGCCCTTTATTTTAAGATTGAAAAAATTAACCTAGGTGCCTGGAGCTCAATTTTACAAAGAAAATCACTGGCGAAACAAAATTCAGCTATCTCTAATCGTTTGGGCGCTAGGGGGGAGTCTCTCGAATTTAGTCGATATCTTTAATGCCCCATAACCTTCTTATTATTAAAGATCATTGATTTTGGCAAAATTTTTCTCAGAGAATCGATTGCGATATACAGTTTTACGCCGTTTTTTAAATACGACTCTAAACTACGCTTTTTCATACGGACCACCCTATATATTTTAAGGTTTTTTTAAAAGAGCCTAAAATTACCTACATGTTGATGTATACCTATCACTTTAAATATTATTTCACCGTCACATGATGACTATATCAAGGGTAATTAAATTAAGGGCAGGTTTAAGATAGATTTACCGTATGGACCTCCTATTTACCCTATTTCTAATACAGAAAACTAACAATTTGAACGAATACTCATTGGAAACATAAACCTCAGTTTAAACTGACCTTGGTGGCTTGAGCTTTGTTTACAACCACCTTTCAGTAACTCAAATTCGTTTACACGCATTTTTAAAAGCGTAAATTTATATAATGTGTATAATTGATTTTAATTATTAAGCAACTGCATTGTACTAAATAATAGAGCACTACTTTGTGTGATTCGCTTTTAAATCGAGGTTTCTAGGAATATCTTTGTTGCGAGGAAAACTCGGAAACAACTGTAATTCCAGTTTCATTTCTGTTTGTACTGAAAGTAGGGCACAAATAAAACAATTAAGTTTATTACACACCATTTTAGATGGTCGTTAATGTTTAATAGTCAAGACAAATAGAGCGAATTCCTTCCGAGCTTACATTTTTCTTGTTACATTGGAAATATGCAAATAAAATGCTTTGAAAACTGTCAAGGTGTGCATTTATGCTATGTTAAGATAAAGCTTTTACTTGTTTTCAGTTTTGTGTAACTTTCCAAATAATGAAATGGATTACGGAAGCTATTTTTGGCTTTTGGTGTTGTATTTTAAGGGCACGTGATTGAACCAGTTTTGCGCGCTAAATTTGATTTAAATATTGGCGGTTTCTATTTAAAAAAAAGGCGCCAATGTTTAGCTTACTTCTTTGAGGAACCAGGGTCTCGTGTTATGAAACAAAGAAATAACAGGAATTTACGTTGTTGTGGATGTGGAGCTTACTGGGTGTAAAGGGGCAGGAGAAGTAACGCTGTCATCCCTCGGAAGCAAGAAGTAACACTTGCTTTTCGTGGTTCGAATGAATCGTTTGATGAACGGTTGTGCTTAGGTCAGTTTCTCACGTGATGTTTTTCTTTGTGTCGCATATATCAAGTGAGAATATATACAGGGACAGGCGAAATAGTTATACACAAGGCGAGCTAGAATAATTTTTTTGAAAAGACTTGAATAACTAAAGGATAATAATTCTAGTTTGGGAACTTTCAAAAATAGATCGTCCCAGATTGTTTATTATTACGATACCAGAAATTGCTTAAACTTTTGATCACTCGATCATTTCGAGCGTTAACGACTCGTGTCCTCTTTTCGCGCGAAAGTGCACGTCACTTGAATTTCTTTACTTGACAATTGAAAAACCGTCTTTCGAATTGTTTAGAGAAACACCGGAATTATAACTTTTTTGGTAGCAATTACGACCCTAATTTTAAAATCTAACTTTTTCTAACCTATATAGTTATTACTTTGGTTGTCGCAAAAACAAAATAGGCAACTAAATTAAAATGGCGATATCTAAATTCCCAATTGGTTAGTGCTTTCTTTTCAAGCAATCCCAAACGTTTTCAAAGCGCACAAAACAAAAAAACGTCGACTTAAGTAATATTCTTACGCCATCTATGTATTTCCTTTGTAATCCGTTAGTTTCGATGTAAGTTCCTTCTATGGTAGAGTGGTTCTTACCTTAGTTCGCCGTTAGAGGCCATCCGAGTTCTTGATACGCCATTACTTTTACTTGATTTATGTTATTAAACCCCATTTTCCCAATATTTGCGGTTAGGAACGAGATTTTGAAAAACGGTTTTCACTGGCCTCTTTGGGTGTTATTTGGCCACTTTTTCATAAAGAAAAAGTCATATTATTTCATTTGATTTTTTTAGGATTTTGGATCATAGTGTCAAAGCTCAGCCCCTGGCGGAGAAGGATTCAACTAAATTAACTATACTCTGTTTTTTAACTAGGAAGACGGATTTAAAAGTTCCCGCAAAAAATCTTAGTTTCTATTGGCTCGCGCTGCGCCCGTTTTACACCCAGGAAAAATTACTATTGACATGATTTACCTGTCAAATTTAATCGCGATTCTCATCCTTAACTGTTGTACTTATTTTTGAGTTTTCGTGTGTTCCCAGTCCTTTTGCATAAATTTTAACAAAGTAAAACAGTTCTTTTAAGAACTAAAGTTGATATTTCGCGTCCTAAGTGTACTGGCATTGGTGATGGATTCAACTCCAAGTAACAGTAAAGCAAGCTTGTCTCCTTTGAAAAAACGTTGTCGCTTAAACTTAGGTCATTTTATCAGTCTCCGAAAAGCAGTTTATTATAAACACTTATAAACAAATGTTATCTGATACTCCGGATATGAATTTTGCTACGCTTGTGTTGAAGATTACATCTACCACTAGGTAACGTAAATAATGATGTAGGTATATATTTGGTTATTAAAGTATGACACATATTAGGAGTTGCACGATCAACAGTATACCGGATAATTAAAGAAGATCGAAGTACTGGGATTGTTACCTCTTCGAAACGTTCCGGTGGTCATAAGGCTGTTGCAAATGTGAGCTCTGACGATTGGCGGAATTGTGTGCAACACGTTATTAAGGAAGAAAATAAGATGTGTAAATTGGATGGCCTAATGCATACACTTAGAACCATTAATTATTTCACTCGGATCGGAGGACAGTGACAGTTTTAGTGAACTTTCGGAAGACAGTGCCTAAATCGCTTATACATAAAACAGTGAACTGTGCTGTTTAATAATATGAATATAATTCCATTGCTCGGAATTTGTTCAATAACTTAACATTTGTTGTAAATTGTAATGTGGATTGTGTAGTATTACAACTGATAAAACATTTAAAACTACAATTCAAAACAATGTTTCAAAGGTCAAAAAATGTATGCATCATTATTACCTATTATCAATGTATTACCTATTTATTATAATTCGCTTTTAAAAGTGTGATGTATGCATAATATAAAGTAGTTCCTATCAAATAATAACCCAAAAGCATAAATAATGAAATCTATCCAAATGTGAAAGAAAAATACATCACGCAACACACAATACATGTCTGTATAAAATGAGTCTATTATTTTTGTTACTAGATTCTAGTGACATTTTCAGTGTAAATCAGGTTTTTAAATCCGTCTTCCTAGTTAAAAAACAGAGTATATATATATATGGTTGATTCTTGTTGCCCAAGGAATTCTCTGTTTAACGATACCAAATTTGTTACAATCGGTCAAACGGTTAAGAAGTTAAAGCAGGTTATTGAAAAAACAATTGGACGTCCCACGCCATCTTTGTTTTTGTTTTTACGAAAATGATAGATAAACTGGTTCTCTTTAAAAATGTGAAAAAAGAATGTTTAGTTTATTATGCGAAATTTAAAGAAAATGCAATTTTAAAATTTAAGATGGCAGTTACGCCCTCTGGTGGTCATTTTTAGAACATGTAAATATTTTCCAACGATTCTTCATAACCGATTTACCCAATAATTTTTTTTATCCCTAAGTCATACGACGAACACGGTTCCCGAGATATGGCCGAGGAACAGTCTTATTGGGTCACCCGGTACAAAGAAAAATATATCCAAAAACCCATTAATAAATGGGTTTCGGATGGCGATATAGCTAAAGCAAAGATAGGTAATTAATTTATTAAAAGCATATAACATAAGATACAGCTACCATCCCATTCGCGATAATTAATTGAAGCAATTTTAGTGTAATGACTGTGGAATTTTCCCACTCAAATCAACATTTTTCGCAAGCATCGACCAGTCATTTCAACGAAAAAAGCAAAACCGATCTGATCTTAATTCCAATGGTACCAACTACTCCTAACACACTGAGCGCATTCAGTCAGTTACACAAGCCAAGAGTATATTCAACGGATTAATTAGAGCATTGTTGTATATAAATTTAGTTATTTGTGCATCGTAACGTAGTTTCCTTGAAGTTAAGGTCAGGTTTGTGCTTTTATTTCATCGATTTGTACGGACGATTCGTTGTCCATTAAAATGTTACTTTTGCTTATGTAGTTAACGTAAATTGAATGATTGGATCTTATTGAGTGTTAATTAGGGTTTTAGTGTTCGAATTACCCTAGCGTCGCACATACGCATTGCTACCGCAATAGTTATGTGCCGAACTATTCACTACCTTTCTTGTTTTTTTTTTGTTGGTGTTATTATCTGTTACAGATAAGGCAGAAAACCGCCCGTCTCAGCTCAAAAGACGGTTACTACCAGAGTTTCAAAGTTAATCTTTTCATTTTGACGACTCCTTCATATAACGTTTACTTACATACCTACTGGTTTTCGATACAATCGAGTTATAATTTGTTTGATAGTCAGTTAGCTGTTATAGATGTTGTTTTTTTGCGGAAGCCCGTTTTGATATTAATAATTTTCCATAGTACGAGTTGATAGTCAGTTAGCTGTTATAGATGTTGTTTTTTTGCGGAAGCCCGTTTTGATATTAATAATTTTCCATAGTACGAGTTGATCCCTTTATAGGCCAGTCAAAATCGACAATAAATCAACAAAACATGATGTATCTCTGATTTTTTAGTATGTTGTTTGGACCCATTAGAGTAGTGTATACTTAAGTTTGCAACTCTCTAAAAGTTGTGGAAAAAGTGTAGTATACGAAAAACCGCGACATTTTCGGACTTTTTGCAGTGTTTGCGTTATATTTCCTTAACTATACATTTTTCGACGAAAGTCACTATATACGTTTTTGAAGAGTATTAAATGTATAATAATTTGCGCCTAACCCGAGCTCTGTAGGTCAATTAGTTACCGAATTACGGCACTTTGAAGATAGTCATTTTTTTCCAAAAAGTGAACATTTGAGTTTTACACCTTCTTTAGATCGAAATTGCGGCTAAACTATTGATCCTACGAGTAGAACTTATAAAATAGACGTTGTAGATAATTTAATTAGCTTTAAGTTAAGCGTAAAGTGGGGTCTGCAGGTCTCGTAGTTCTCTCTAAATCTCAAAAAAACCGATATAAGGTAAAATCGCATGTATCCATACCTGCTTTCAGGCATGTGCAGCCACCTCTGCACCTCTGCCTTCTTTATTGTTTTTCTGTTTTAAAGATGTTTTTCTTTCGCCTCTTTAAAAAAGTATTTTTTAAGGCTCACTAATTTTAATCTAAAAATAGGTATAGGTATCTTAACTGAGTAATAAACAGCCCTATTAGCGAGCATGTTTTTGGCTCATAAAGATGATCCTTATGTTATTGTTAGCATAGTTGTCGCGAAGTTGTCATAAATTATGCGTGGTCTTACCAAGACTCGAAAAAAGTCATTTTTAGTGATGAATCTCGATTTGATATCAGTGTAGGCGATAATCGAGAAAGAGTTATCAGAACGGAAAACAAAGCATTTCACAAAGATTGCTTAAAGTGGTCTGTAAAATTCCCCAGTGCTGTAACGGTGTGGGGTAGTATGTCTGCAAATGGACTGGGACAATGGCACTTTACAAATGGTAATGTTTATGCTCAGCAATATCAAGCAATTTCAGAACAAAGTTGATTGCCTTCACTGGCGACATTTTCACCTGATGCAGACTTTGTTTTTTAACAAGACGGAGCACAGCAAAAAACGACTAAGAAATGGTTACAAGACCATAATAATAGTGTTTTAGAGGTGCCCTCATGCAGTCCAGATCTCAATGTCATTGAGACAGTGTGACATAAAATGAAGCAACGTTTGTGTATTCATCCGCAACGCAATATTGCTCTTTGAGTGAAAAGTTACAAGAGATTTGGGGTACCTTTGGCATCGATCAATGTAAAGCTCTTGTGACGACCATGCCTGCACGAATCCAGGCTGTTATTAAAGCCAAAGGGGTTGTAACTCATTATTAAGGAATGGTGTCCGAACATTTTTGTGTCACTTTAAATTCTAATTTTATGGTGTTTTGTGTTATTTGACATTTGTAACAGTTACTAAATATGTTTAATTTATAACTATAGTAAGAAAAAAATAATAAAATAACATACAATGAATTTAAGTTACAATATTTTGAGTGTCCGAACATTTTTGTGTTAGGGCTCGTATTAGGTATGCACAATGATATCATTGCGGCACCTTCCTACGACTTACTCAACTTTGATTTGTGCCTTAAATTAAATCTATGAAATTGTTGGATATTTAAAATTGACTCTATGCAGCAAAAAAAGTGATTTGACACATTGCTTTTTTATTTCCACACCAAAAAAACAAAAGATAAAAAGTTTGTGGAACATTTCTGGAAAAATACAATTTTACCTTATATCGGTTTTTTTGAGATTTAGAGAGAACTACGAGACCTGCAGACCCCACTTTACGCTTAACTTAAAGCTAATTAAATTATCTACAACTTCTATTTTATAATTTCTACTCGTAGGATCAATAGTTTAGCCGCAATTTCGATCTAAAGAAGGTGTAAAACTCAAATGTTCACTTTTTGGAAAAAAATGACTATCTTCAAAGTGCCGTAATTCGGTAACTAATTGACTTACAGAGCTCGGGTTGGGCGCAAATTGTTACACATTTAATACTCTTCAAAAACGTATACAATGACGAAAGTCGAAAAATGCATACTTAAGGAAATCTAACGCAAACACTCCAAAAATTCCGAAAATTTCGCAGTTTTTCGTATACTATACTTTTTCCACAACTTTTAGAAAGTTGCAAACTTGAGTATACACTACTGTAATGGGTCCAAACAACATACTAAAAAATCAGAGATACATCATGTTTTGCGAATTTAGCGATTTTTTGTGTCGATTTTGACTGGCCTATTTTTGCTGAAAATTGATTTAAATTTAAACATTGACATTTCAGATCTCCTATTTGTAATATTTTGAGATCATTTATTAAATCACCTTCAATTGTGACAACTATTATTGTTTTATTTCTTTAGCTTAGCAGAGCAAGGATCTCTTAGTCTGCCTTGTTCCCCTTTCCGTAAGTATTTTTTCTCTCCTGAAATTTACTAAAGACTAAGTGGCGCCTACCCGGTTTACTATATTTCATTTTGCTTCGTTTTGGCTAGTGTACGTGAACCCCATTATTCACCCCGAACCAATCTACTTTGCCTGAGCTTACCGTGCGCTTATCTAAATACAACCTATGATTCGACATTTCATCAATTTTGGAACAAAGTTTAATATTAATTTGTTGGCTGGTTTTTTTCTTGGTCAGTTCTTTTTTCCCAGCCTATTTTTACTCGCCGAATCAAGTAGGTACTATTTTCAAAATTTACTCTTGCGATGTAATTTATTTTAATTAAATTTCCGTTTTTAAAGCATGTAGTCCTTTTACTTGTGTACCTTACGATTAACAATAAGTGTTTCGGCCAATCCAACGCGATGCATGTGCCTATACTTCATATTTTAGTTCGAAATTCGAGTCGAGATTCAAATAGCAAACAAATCGTAAATCTACTCCACCTCACCAGGTTTACTTTTAAAATCCGAAAAATAGCGAACCTCATCATTGAATAAATTCGGGAATTAAACGATTCGGACGGTATAACTTTTCACCCAGCGTTTCTTTTATTTTGACATTCGTCCTGAAAATGTAGTGCCAATCCATTAGGTAATATTTAAAGATGAATTTGAGTGGGTAAATGTGCTAATTATAAAAAAAGTGCTTACGTCTCGACTGCTGCACGGGTTAACACTTAACACTATAAAATTATTTTTAAAATGTTCTGTAAAGAGCAATCTCAGTCCGTTTTCCAAAAAATAATTTTGCTTAGCAGTTTAATTTAATTTATGGCGCAGTTTTGAGGTTTTTCTTCCATTCATTATTTGCTTAAGGCGAAATTTGAATTATATAAAAAAGTCGGGGGTGTTAGATAAAATAAAATCGTTAAACATACCAAGCGCATCTGCAGCATCATTTTTGGATTTATTGATCCTGTGGGGATTATAACTAAAACATCCTTAACATTAATATTTCCCTTAATTAACCTTTAGTTTTAAGGAACGTGCTTCAACCCCTTTTTGTGCCATTCGACCATCTGCCGTAAGTCGTCTTAGAGGTTAGAGGTTTTAGAGGCAAATAAATTAGACAGGTCTGTGCATTTCGCCGCCTGCTCGTTTCGTATGTTAACAGATACATTAAATGCCTTTCGTCGCTTACACAATTTTTCCATTTTGATCGAATGTAAACAGAACGGAACGTCTACATACCTCTCCTTGCCGTTCCTATTTCCGCACATATTTGTATTTCCGATTATAAGCGATGGAAATGGGACGCGCTGTAACTTATCAGGGAGGAAAGCTCCATCGCCAGCTAGCGCGGAGATCTCGAAATGAAACTATAAATATGAAGAGAGTGAGATTCCGGCGACATGCACCGTAATTTAAAGCGCCGCCATGCAGTTCAATTTACTACCGCTGTAAAGCGAGTATTGCATACAAAGAGAAGAAACGTATGTATGAAGGGTGGCAAAAAAAAGGTGTTAATCTACTAAAAAGAATAAAACTAATCTGCGTAAGTACGGTGATTACCGCATTTGCAACCTGTGATTAATGCATTATGTTCAGGTCGTGCTGTAAAAGCTCTTTTTTGTTACAGCAAGAGAACGCGTTATGGAGCTTGAGCGCTCCTTAGATAATTAGTATAACTAATTAGGCTACGCTTTTGAAGATACTTGTATACACAGATTGAATATCTCTAAAAATCTAACACATAATTATTTCGAGTATTTGTCGTAATGCCGGATCATTGGAAATGGCTAAAAGAATTTTGGATAATCAAAATGAAGCGGTGGAAAGTAAATTATGAATCTGTATTTCTGTTTCTCACATTCAAAGCTAATAGAGCAAAAAACGTAAACATGTGTATAAGCGGTGCATCCCATCCCGGCGATGTACATCCCCAAATTAGGTACCGAAGTGGTTGTTATGGTTGAAATATGTAAGGAAGCTCAAATACGCCGTCTTGTTAACACAATTGCCAACGGTGCAAAGGACGCATTTACCTACGCAGATAGATACCAGAAAACTTTACCTAACTATAAATGGCATAATTTCAATTTGATACTATAGTCCTTATTCAGATTGTATTATATCTCGAAAGGAAAAATCACACTCTATACAATAACAAATAAGAAAACTTAATTCCGGTCAATTGTTTCAATATAATAAACATAAATTACACTTCATATGTTTACCTCATCTTAAATGTTTTCCATCCCCCCGATCGCAGAGTTCAAATTGCTGGGACGACCGAAGCCGGGATGCCCATCGCCAGGTTTAGATGGC